>NW_026867501.1:0-115186 GCF_020745735.1 Hemiscyllium ocellatum | reverse complement strand
GGGAGAGTTTTCCTGATACGAATACTGAGCCGAAATAAACACAGGTGAACTAATACAACATCCCTGTGATGGTCTCTTGCCAAAAACGTTCGCTAAATAGTCAAGGACCTTGACACGGAAACTGAACGATCTCATTTTATATGATTGCTGAAAGCAGTCTGCCGGTTAGTTCAAGCCTTCAGACTTTTGCCGCCGCATCCGTAAGTGTCTTGTATCAGATTTACTTTCTCCCCAAAATAAAAACGCGAATATTTATTGTGGAGACAAAGGAGAAGTCTGATCCCGCCTAATGCAGGCACACCACCGCCAGCAGGAACCAGCTCTCCTACAACCAGCTCTCCTTCACTCTCGCGTCTGCTTCTAAATCCACTTGACATAGAACATAGAACATAGAAGGATACAGCGCAGTACAGGCCCTTCGGGCCTCGATGTTGCGCCGACCGAGTCCTACCTAACCTATACTAGCCCAATAACTTCCAAATGCCTATCCAATGCCCGCTTAAATGAACATAAAGAAGGAGAGTTCACCACTGATACGGGCAGGGCATTCCATGAACTCACAACCCGCTGTGTGAAGAATCTACACCCCTAACATCTGTCCTATACCTACCACCCCTTAATTTAAAGCTATGTCCCCTAGTAACACCTGACTCCATTAGCGGTAAAAGGTTCTTAGTATCTACCCTATCTAAACCCCTAATCATCTTGTACACTTCTATCAGATCTCCCCTAAACCTTCTCTTCTCCAATGAGAACAGCCCCAAGTGCCTCAGCCTTTCCTCATAAGATTTTCCTACCATTCCAGGCAACATCCTGGTAAACCTCCTCTGCACTCGTTCTAAAGCTTCCACATCCTTCCTATAGTATGGCGACCAAAACTGCACACAATACTCCAGATGAGGCCTCACCAGAGTCTTATACAACTGCAACATGACCTCAGGACTCCGGAACTCAATTCCTCTGCCAATAAAGCCCAGTACACCATATGCCTTCCTCACAGCACTATTGACATGTCAATATCAGCCTAAAGAGTTATATTAGTCTACATATTTTAACAATGTTTTCAACATTTTGGACAATTCCCTCAATTGCATTGAGGGTAAGCTGATCAAAATGTGCTCATGACACTACGGAAAATGAACGTGAATTCAAATGGTTTAATATTTCCCACACCATCCTGTCAATTGGGACAATGAATGCAATAATTCAAAAACGTTCTTCGCTGTCCGCCCCTTTCTCAAAACACGAACACGTTATACAGCATTCCTGTCCCAAATTGCATCATCTTACAAAGTGAAATAGCATATAGTTATTTACTGTAATGCCCAGGAGTCATCAGGGATACGATTGAACTGTCAGTTCTGTAAAATGTGGTTACAGCAAATGAGCAGCAGAACCATTACTTTGCAATTTTGTAAACAGCAAGGAAAATACCAAAAGTCAACGTGTTTATTGCATTAAAAGTAAACGTAACGGAATTGTGGTCACTATCACCAAAGTGCTCACCTACTTCCAAATCTAACGCCTGGTCTGTTTCTTTACTCAGTACCAAATGCATAGTGGCCTTTAGGAGCATTTTACGACTTCATTATCCCTTAGAGACTCTCACTCGCAATAAATAAGGAAACACAACGTTCTTTCGCAAGTAGGGCTGTGCAACTCCTGCAATTCCTTTAGTTTATGAAGGGCAATACACCGACCAGCGAATGGCCCCGTATCTGTCTTATGCTTTACTATTCTCGCTGCAATTGATGCCCTGGTTATTTGTGGATCGGAATGTTTTTTATAAATCTTCAAAGTAAAAGCTTTCGTGTGTAATACGAGTGTACAGTATCTAATCACAGATTACCGACTTCATGATGAGGGAACCCCAGTTGTGAACGTGGTTTTAGGCATTTGAAAGAAGTGGATGGGAATGCAAGATTCTCCATTGTAGGCATGTGTCTTCTTCTGATAAATTTTCCTCGCTTACATTTATATGTTTACAAATTGGGTGGTTATAGCTATTGCTGGTTATTGCAGCAGTGACTCTCAGTTTTCAGTTTCGAATGTAGTTTCGCTGGTTATTTCAGAGGTGCACTCGTTTTCATGCAAACTGTTACACAAGGAGAAATGTTATCAATAGTTTGAAACATGTCTGAGTTTTAAAGATGTTGCTAAAGATGGAAAAAGAGACGGTACTACCAAGGGAGAGAATTACAGAGGTTGGGGCCTGGACACTAGTGAAGTGATAAATAAGATGGAATGCACATGACCAGAATGCAGGTATTTTGAGATCTCAGATAGCTTTGCATGCTCAGCGTTTGCGGGGTTGCATGCTATGGGAGTTCTTGAGATTTGGAGATAGGATTATTGCATGCAGGTATTATCCGAATTCAAGGTAAATAGAAATCAGCATGAATAGACTTTGATGGATCGACTTGATGCAATAAATGACATGCTGTTTCAACCCTTTGCATTGAGGGTAAGCTGGAGCACCAGCCACATGGACTGATTGAGTGACTGGTCAGTGTAGTGGCAATGAGAAATTGAAATAACTTTTGTCATGTCTAATAAACGATGAACAAATGTTATTTGCTTCATTATATTATGCTTTATATCATAACATTTCTGGTGGTGTCTGAGGAGGTAATCTGACAGTTTTAGCAACAGATTAGATGTGAAAGTATCTGGTAGTTAAATTGTACTCAACGTTATTTCACTCTTCTGTTTTCTCACGTGAAATTTGATAATGATAGTGATACTTTACCTAGCACGATGCGGTGGTCTCATGGCATAATCTATGACTTGCTTTCAATTGTCATGACTGACTAATTTGTTACCATTGTAGTTGTTATAATCAATCACACTGGCAACATTTATTTTAGGTAGAACCTCTTATCCACTACCATCAGCGCAGGATCGGCACTGTATTTGCTCTGTTCATCTGTATCAGCCGGTATGGCTCTGTGGGTTCATGGTTGCCTTTACCATCGATCGTTTTGTGGTCATCTCTACCAGACACAGACGGTCAGGTACTGCACTGAGGAATTTAAATCACTCGTCATAGCACTCGTCTGTCTACTGAGCTATATCAAGAATGCCCGTTTTGTCTTCGTCTACCAAGCTCATAGATCCAAGATGGGAGGCCCTGGTTTCGTGACTTAAAGTCCAGCTTTTAAATCTCGAAGCATGGCAGAGTTATCAACTGCTGAATCATATGTTAAACCTCTTTCTCCCTTTCCTGCTTATTCTCATGCTCAGCGCCCTGACTGTTCGACACATTCTGGCAACAAGCAGAACCCGCGCTGACAATTGCAAGGATGCTGAATTGGACAAAGGCAAAAAGACCATTATCTTGCTGTGCACAATCCCATCAGCTACCTCCTCCCCTGGGCCAGCTATATCGGGCGATTATTCTATGTGAAGTTTTACAGGGGAGGGAAACAATGGAGGAATGGATTTCAGTGACATCCAATGCATCCTTTATGAGATGACCAATCTGGTTCAGTTAATCAGTTCTTGTATTAATGCATTAATATATGCAGTGACCCAAACCAAGTTCTAGCAGGAGCCGACCAGCCTGCTGATATCTCCCTAAACGTAATTCAACAGTTTCCTTAAACGATTACAAACCACTCCCCACCCCGCCACTTTATTTATATTCTATTTTTGTGGTTTCCTCTCTCTCTCTCTCTCTCTCTCGCTGTCAGCCATCGATTTTAAACGATGCAGTGCATCTGCTTTTTATACAGGAGTTACATTTTCAATGAGACAGCAAAATTCAACAAATCCAGTTACAATGGATATTCCCAGTAAATTCAACAAAAGCAACAGTCGATCCGACTGCTTCAATCATTAAAAATTTCCTTGTGGAATAAAAAGTTTGGATACAATGTGGGAATAAAGTGGTCTGAAATCTTTGGATGCTGTAAAAGAAATTGAAATGCAGACCCTGACCTAATTACAGTGTTCTACACGGACGTGGGAGACATTTGATTTCATTTATCATTATCCAGTGAAGTGTAAGTATGTGAGATTTTTAACATCGCAATTAGTTGTATCTGCCACTAGATGGTAGTGCGTTTCTGTGATTCAACTTGAAGATGAGGGCTGGAGGAGGAGTGACCTTCCCGACAATGTGAGCAACTGTCAGTGTGAGAGGCTTGTTACACAAACAAACGCCAAGACTTAGCTTCTTCAGCAACTTCAACAGGACAGCTGTTCTGAGTTAGATGAGAAGCGTGCATTATTCTAGTTACTTGCTCTTATAAAGGTGATGCTTATGTCCAGGTCCTCAACAGACAATCGTTTTCTTGACTATTCTACAAGCTTTTGATATTCTGAATTTGCAGATCCTCCTGGTATTTTCCACTCTGACCTCCACAGAAGTGACTGGAGAAGGTTAAGTGATGCAATTTCCGTGGTGGATGATTGTTGGTGAAATGGGAATTGTGTCCATGAGTTGTTCCTTCACTCCTACAGTTAGCACAGTGCATTGATACAGATGGTTCCCAAAATAGCTATCACTGCATCTGGTGATAGCCAAACGACAAGATGATCAGCCCGAAATGATTGCCGTTTCAATCAGTCGAAATAACAAACTTAGTGCCCTGACTGCAAAGGACGCCATACTTAATGACAGCACCACCTGCCTCACTGCAACGATGGCACAGTGTCACAAGCAGACAGCGAATCCATGCCAAAAGAAACTAAGTATGGAGTTCTGATATGTTGTTATTCATTCTGTGGTCCAAAGTCCGATTTAATGGAAAGTAGAGCAATATATAACAGACAGTATGGAACAGAAAACCTTAAAAGTGATCTGAAGGAAAGTCATTGGATATGTGTTTGGAGGTGGACTAAGTGAATCTTTGCAAGTCCGAAGCATTAGCATAGAAAAAAGGAAGCGTGGAGAGATACTATAATAATACTGGCACGGGACAGAATTGTGAGAAACTGTTGAAGAACAAATTGAAGAAAGTGAAAAAAGTGCATGATGTACTTATGTTATAGATCAGGTTAAATCACAATTGAAGGAAGCAGGAAGAAAACATGCTCGTTTTTCCTTTAACATGGCTTTACCACCTGGGAGCTTCCTTATCCAGAATCTCTGCATAAACATGATGGCTGCAATAGCAGGCCAGATGCTTGAATGCTGCTGTCTGTAACAGACTCCTGACTCCGCAAAGCTTGTCCGGCATCGACAAGGCAGGAGTATGATGGAATGGTCTCAACTTGTCTGGCTCAGTGCAACCCTCAAATTACGCAACACTATTGGCACAACTCTGGACAAAGCAGCCCAATTGATTGATAGCCTAGATCAGAGTGGTGCTGGAAAAGCACAGCACTTCAGGCAGCGTCCGAGGAGCAGGAAAATTGACGTTTCGGGCAAAAACCCTTAATCAAGGATTGATCGTGCATCCAGTGCGCTGATGAATGATGCTCAGAGTGCATCATCTGCAAGATGCACAGCATAAATTCCACAAACATCTTCAGACAACAACTCCCAAAGACATGACCTCTACGATCTCGAAGGATAAGGGCTAACAGATTATATGGGAGCAGCACTGCCTTCAATCCCCCCTTCAAGCCACGCAATATTCTAATTTGAATATATATCGACATTCCTTCGGAGTCGCCTGATGAGAATACTGGAATTCCCTTCCCAGTGGCATTGTCGATCAACCCATGGAAGGTGGCCTGCAGCGGTCTAAGAAGGCAACTCACCAATACTTTTGCAAAGGCGACAAGAGATGAGCAACAAATGTTGAAAAGCCAACGACGCCCATATCCCATAAATTAATAAAGAACGACATCAGTTGTAACACAATCTAAGTATACAACCCCTACACTGTGAAAGCCAGCCATTTGGCTCATCGAGTCCACACTGAGCCTCTGAAGAACATCACAGTCAGACCATCCGATCCTTGCATCTCTTGCGGCTAATTCAACAAACCTGCCTATCTTTGGATTATGGGAGGAAACCAGAGCTCCCACAGAAAATTCAGAGTGACACAGGAAAATGTGCAGTATCCACACAAACGGTCACCTGAGGTGGACATTGAACCTGCATCTCTGGTGCAGTGAAGCAGTAATTATACCATTGAACCACGTGCCATTATCACAAGAATGTTGCTGAAAATGCATGATTTGATATTGTCCTACTTATAAATTGTTCATTTCATGATGCTGCAAATTTCCTAGAGATCTCATAAGACTACCCTATAGTCGCACACACTAAAACAGCCAATAACTTACTTTCTTGCAGGCTGTTTGAACCATCATCCCTGATTGGCCTTCTCATTTATTTTTGAGACATCTGAAAATCTGATAGTGTTATATTCGGTTTGGTCAGGATTTGAATCGTGTACTGAAGTGTATCTCTGCTCCTTGATCATTTCCTTTCAGCGGAGGGAGACTTTAACACAATGTGTTTGTCGTCTTCAAAACATGCATTAATCTTGCATGGGCGTGGCTGGCAATGCTGGTTCCTACCTCTATTAGTCTGTGACAATGCGATGGTGAGCCATCGAATCGACACAATGCAATGCATGTGATATAGGCAAGGCAGTTACATTTACAACGACACAAAGTTAAAGAAATCTGGACACATTTGTCCAACATATGCAACAAAAGTCACATTCGATTGCACTACTTCATTCATTGAAATTTTCCTGTGTAATATAGTTTTGATAACGATCACGAGGAAAATACTCTGAAATAATTGGATACTGCAAATGAAGTTCAAATGTTGTCTTCTACAGGAAATGGGTGATACCTGCTTTCATTGAGCAGTTTCCAGTAAACTGTAATTAACGCCAGAATTTGAACATTGTCATTACTTGTGCACGCCACGAGAGGTGGCAGAGTATCTGTACTAAATATTGAAAATGAGGGTTGGAGGGAGAGTGACTTTCCTGACAGTGTGAGAGTCATGTTACAGAAACAAATGCCAAGACTTAGCTTCGTGGCAACTTCCACACGAAGGCGATTCTTACTTAGACGTGAAGCGTGCGCATTTCCAGTTATTAACTCTTAAATTATATTATTTACCTTCTGTTCCTCAACAGAACTCCGTGGACAACTGATTTCTCTAGTGTTCATGCAATCTAATGATGACGCGAATTTTCAGAATCCTGCTGCTAATTTTCACACTTATCTCCAAGGAGGTGACTGCAGAATATGATGCGATGCAAGTTCGTTTGTGGATGTTGAGCAAGTGGAAATCGTGTCCGTGAATTCCTCCTTTGCCACTGAATGTAGACCAGTGCTTTTGTACAGGTAGCTCCTGAATTAACCATCCCAGTTTTGACTGATGGCTATCATTGGATTCTACTGCCTCACTTATTAAACATTTCCTCGTGGAACAAATGTTTGGTTACTTTGTTAGAGGAGAGTGGTGTGAAAGACTGAGAGGCAGCAAATGAAGTTGAAATGCAGAGTCTCACCTATATTCCACCAGGAAGGATGACATAAGTGTTTCCATTGAGCATTATCAGCAGCGAACTGCAATTACTCTCAGAATGTGAACAGCGCAACATATTGTACACGTCACAAGATGGCAGCGCGATTCAGTTATAAACCTTGAAGATGAGGGCTTGAGGAGGAGTGACCTTCCAGACAGTGCGAGCAACTGTCAGTGTGAATGCTTTGTGACAGAAACAAACGCCAAGACTTCGCATTTTGTGCAACTTCAACAGCGTGGCATTTCAGAGTTAGATGTGACGTGTGCATATTCTATTTGATTAATCTTATAAATATCATATTTATCTCCCGTTCGTCAAAGAGCACCTCGGATAATTGCTTTCACCACTTTTCATATAGTCTGATAATGTTTCAAATCGGCAGAGTCCTCCTGTTGTTTTCCACTCTGATCTTCACGGAGGTGATTGGAGAAGGTGAAGTGCTGCAACAACCTGTGTGGATGGTTGTTAGTGAAGGGGGAATTGTGTCCATGAATTGCTCCATTGCAACTAAATTTAGCATAGTGCGTTGGTACAGACAGCTGCCAAATCAGCCACCCCAGCATGTGATGATGGCCAAAAGAGAAGACGATCAGCCAGAGAGAATCGTTGCTTCAATCAGTGAAGATTACAAACTCAGTACCTTGACTTTGAAAGATGCCAGACTTAATGACACCGCCATCTACCTCTGTGCAGTGAGGGCACAGTGTCACAAACAGATGGAGAGTCCGTACTAAAACGTGCACAGAATGAGAGTTCTGCTCTGCTGATTTTGAAGTATGTTCATTCGTAACTGTGGGCATCAAAATCCAAAATAAGGAAAATGAAGGCAAAATATCAGGGTAAATAATGAACAGTAATTGTTAAACATGGTCATAAGTGAGGACAATTGGATATGTGGAGGGCGGTAAAGGAAAGATACATTTGCAACCGAGAAACATTAATGGAGAAAAGGGAAAGTGGAGATATATATTAATAATACTTTCAGAGGACAGAATGGTGATAACCTGTTGAAGAATAAATGGGAGAAATAGAAATATAACGATCATGATGCACATTGATTAAAGATCAGGCTAAATAACAATTGAAGGATACATGAAAATAACAGGGTGTCTTTCTTTTAAGATGTCATCATCAACACTGAATCCTCAACTCTCAACATGCCGGGAAATTCGTTGAGCAGAAACCCAACCGGGATTCACCAAAAAAGCACGTCAGAGGATAAAATATAGCTGTCTGTACAGTTTCTCCTGACTCTCCAATGTCTGCCCACCTTCTAAAAGATGCAAAACAAGAGTGTTTTGGAATACACTCTACTTTTCTCGCTGAGTTCAGTCCCAAAAATACTCAAGAATCTTGACACCATCCAGGACAAAGCAGCCGGCTTGATTGGTATTGCATCCACAAGCATATGTTGCATCCACGAATGACTCTCAGTTTTTGTTATCGATAAAATTCACTGCAAAATTTTACCAAAGAACCTCAGACAGCAACTTCAAAATGCAGGACTCCTTCCATCCCGAAGGATAAGGGACGTATGCTTTTTGGGAGTACACTCAACTTCGAGGACACCTCAAAGCCATTCACCATTCTGTCTTGGAAATATATTGGTGTTCCTTGACTGTCACTTGTTCAATATCTGGAAATTTCTTTCCTGTTAATATTTTGGACGCAGCAGGTGGACTGGAGTGGTTCAAGAAGGTAACTTGCCATCACCTTCTCAAGAGGAACGAGAGGCAGGCAATAAATGCTAGCCATCTAGCGACGCCCAGATTCCACAAAATGAACATATAAAGACAACAATCAATCGTACGCAAACTTGAAAGCAGGTTGAAAGCAAACATTCAGCCCACCAACTCCATTCCGAACCTTAGAAGAACATCCCAGCCAATTCCAGTAACCCTGCACCTCTTATAGCTAATTCACGTATCTACTCATCTTTCAACTGTGGGAGGAACCCGAGCGCCCATAGGAAACCCACGCAGTGACAGAGCGCATATGCAAACTCTACTCAGAGAATCACCTTAAGTTGAAATGAACATAGCTGTCTGGTAGTGTGCCTCTTCTCTCTCACTATTCTCATGCAGATGAAGGAGACCATGACACAATGTAATTTATTCCCGTTAACAACCCGTTAGCCTTGTATGGGAGCCACTGATGTCCATCTCTAATAGTCTGAGACAATGTGGCAGTGGACCATGTGTTTGATACGCTGCAGGGCATCTGATATCAATGCAGGAGCTACGCTGACGAAGGCACACAGTAAAATTAAGCAAATTCAGTTGCAATGGATCATGTAAATAATGGCAACATTTGATGCTTTTTTGCGTTGATGGTAAATGTCGTTTCTTATTTTTTTTTAAACGTCATTATTGCATCAAAATCCCTTAGATCCAGCAGTCCTCAGCATCAGCTGAAGCGGCTGCCAAAATCTGAAAGCAGTCTTGTTAACTGGGGAACCTCACTTCTGATACTCGAACAGCATGTGCTAATTTCCTTCTTTGGCTTTGTTTAGAGAAATAATAACCGTTAAGGGAAAACATTTGGTTTAACCTCTGTCTAAAACCTAGTATGTACTTGAACAAACTTACTTTCTAAACACAGACAAGAAACACGCACAGACACAGATATGCCGTCACGAAAGCACCATCCATTTACATGAGCAGAGAATTATGGCTCTGGCCAGCCATCTCGGAGTCAGTCCATGAAGTGAGGAGACTCAAATTCTGCTTTTTATGCCTGTGCCCGGGTTACCCGACTGGCCCAAGTTAACAACCCCAATGCAGGACCTCATAGGCAATGAGAGCCACCTCATTCTAAACCCGAAGATCATTAAACGAAAATAAGGAAGAACTGAGTTTGTTCAAAATCTTAAACAGAAACAGAATTAACTGGAGAAACTCAGTAGGTCTGGCAGCAACTGGGAAGAGAAACATTAGTTAACTTTTCGGCGCCACTAACCCTTCATCAGAACGTTGATCTTTTCTCACTTTAGCCATAATATGAAGTGGAGTCCAAAGGAACTTGAAGCTGATTTTCAGTATATTTTTTTTCTTTTTTTTTTTTTTCTTCAGTGACAAGCAGTGCCTTTATTCCCTGTTAATTTTTTTCTTTTTTCTTTTTTTTTAACCCCCACACTACCGCCTAACTGCGGTAGTGCTTATTATTTTTATCCCCAGCACCCATGGTGTGTGTATGCAGCTGTGAGACACAGTGAGAGACAAGGTGTACAAATCTTTATTCAATTTCCACCACCAGAAAATGTAGGAAAACACCCGAGTGGCCTGTGAATTGGTTCAATATAAGAACAAAGGAGCTTCAAGCTCATTGGCTGTACCTAATGCGGTTGTCAATAATGAACCAATGAGCAGAGATCCGGAAATTACTCAACCTCTTCCGAACTCTTGACAAAAACCATTTTGGCTTTAGCTAGTTCTGCTCACATTCACGCTGCGCATGTGAATGTGCAAACATGTCGCCTGGAACTCTTTGTTTACAGCTCACAGCTGCAGCACTTCTCACTAGTAGGTTGAAAACTTGTCTATGCATGTGCTTCAGCCCTTTGATGGGATTACGTTTACTCAAATAGTTTTAGCAAAATAGAAGCAACAATGCTGTCTCCCAAGTACTTTTGGGAGAAGTTAAAGGAAGTACATGAGTGAATGACAATTGAAGATTTAGGCTGGAAATCCAGACAGGACTGAAGTCATTGCGATGATTCAATAGAAGAGAGAGTTTTATATATCCACCAAGAGTTTTCAGTTTGCTCGTCAAGTTTCGGAAGGTGAAATAGAAAATGATCTTCTCACATGAAATGGATTCTAGTGAAGCTTCCCTGATTTATTTCTCGGGTTATTGATTCAGGTCGATAAGAATATAATAGTGCCTTATTTAATTTTCCATAACTTCTGTCTCTTACAGGACTTTGTCGTGGTGATTCTGTCTCACAAACACCGGCTGCATTCACAGTGAATGAGGGGGATGATGTCCAGTTGTTCTGTGATTACGCTACAATAGGCAGCGATCCTAAACTATTCTGGTACCGCCAATCTTCCAATGGGTTGATGGAGTTTCTGCTCCTGAAAAGCAAATATAGCGAGAAAACGGCGAATTTTCTCCGGGACCGGCTCTCCTCGAATTTTGATCATGGAAACCATACTATCGAGCTGAAAATGTTGAAAGCAGAACTAACAGACTCCGCAATGTATTACTGTGCACTGAGACCCACGGAGACTCAGAGGCGGCTGACCCTGTACAAAAACTCTAAGAGCGTCACTGAACAAAGGAGTGTATTAGGCAAACAGTAAGATCAGGAGTGTATCTGAACTGGTTTCCGATTTTACGGTGATATGACATACTTATCATTTGGTCACAAAACGTTAATCATTGTAAATCTATTACTGACATAAACTAAGGCAGCTAGTTTCGTGAACGTAAAACAAATAATTTATTTTGAATCTATCATGATGATGCAAAATTCTTCATTGTTCCAGCGATGAACTCTAAGGAAAGTTAGGCAATTTGTTCTGATGCCACAAAATCCTCCAGTAATATTGAATTGCAGCATTCGGTTTCACAGACAATGACTTGTCACAGGTCTCTAATGCAAAAACACTGGAACAATCTGAACAACTTCAAACGCATTTTGGGATATTGAATACTGCCTCTGACCCTTCACGTTTACAATTCAAAAAATGCGAAGTTATAGATTCACAGATCCAGCATAATGCAGACTTCCTTTAAAATATCAGAAGGAGTTTGGATGCAACTGGCATCTGAACAACACAAACCAATTGAAACCATTTCATAGTGGCTGATTATTGAGTCAAAACCATCAGTAAAACAAATCAGTCGCTGCAACCCTTCTGCTGTTAAGCTGCACTGAAATAAACATTTTTCATCCTCTGTGCAAGTGTGTTGATTCTTTGTCAGCAATTCACATCAGGACATTTAAGTTTTGTCAAGACTAGCGGGTTCCTCTTCTCTATCTGGCAGTAATTAAGAGAAAGAAAATCCTATTTTCATAGTCAGTCACAAAAGAGACATTTCTGACTCTGGGTGCTCGAATGAAGCGAAGTCTGTTTCTGCAGAAAATAGGATGCACGTGGTGCTCAGCATCTTTCAGGAGTTGGTTTATTCTGCACGGTCGGAATGAAACATTTGTAATCGAAATGGTGAAACCTATTGATTGGATTACACGTTAGATGGCATATTGCGAAGTGGGCAGCCATGCGAGTTCTCTTGAGGCAGTTGCACAGATAGTTTCTGGGAGTGTTCAGTCTTTGTTCCAGGATGCCATTGCACAATGATACACTTCAGTGTCTTTCATCTCAGTACTACCAACAGCAATAATGCCATGAACAAAACCAGAAGTTGCTGGAAAAGCTAAAGAGGCCTCGGAGCATCTCTGAAGAAAAATCAGTTACTGTTTCGGATCCTGCGATCCTTCCACAGAATGGAAGAGGCACCACCCGAAACATTAACTCTGACATTTCTTCACAGATGTTACCTGACCTGCTGATCTTTTCAAGCAACATTGGCTTCTGTTCCTGATTTACAGCATCTGCAAATCTTTCGGTTTTTATTTACCAACAATGTCATAACTTCCTGTTAATTTAGTCAAGAGGGAACTAGCAGTCATAATCAATCATAGAACCATACAGCACAAAAACAGACCATTTGGCCCATCATGTCTGCGCTCACCAAGTGATGATGAAAATGTTCTTCGTAAATGCATAATGCTAAATCCTCCTGCAGGTTCTCTCTCAAGTTCGTGCATTAACCTTCAGTGAAGTCATTTGGAATGCCAAACACATACGAAGGCATTAAAAAACAAATATTTATGAAATACATGTTCACATACTGAATGACGGCAATAGGTTTGTCTGCATTAAAGCAGAACATATTGGCAAAAGATTTACAAGGATATTGCTCAAGCCACAGAGTTTAAGGTTAACGGTATTTAGATTTGATATGCTTTTGCACGACTGCTTAAAGAGACAACAGGATCTCATTAACCTGATTGTCCCATATGCTGATTGTAGGAATATGCGGTATCAGAATTCCCAGTAACAATCTCCTTCCAATCGGGTGCACAACGTGAAACATTGAAACAGTTCATATTGTCGTCTTGGATGTCATTCTGAAGAAAGTGAAGTTATGATAATTTGATGTTGTCCAGCAGGCAAACTGAACGAAAGTACAAAACAGTTGATACTGACAGAGGCCTGTTTTGAAGTACTGAACTGCAGCGAATGTGAAGCACCAATAAAACGTGTTGTTCAACTCGTCTGATTCCAGAACCTTTGGTAGAAATTACCAGAAGATTCTCATTGAATTTATTCGTGGTCTTGATTTCAATAGACCTTACGCTAAGCATGAAAGAACATTGCACGCGATTGGATGACAAAATTGAGGAATGACTGTGACTGAAATAAGAGAAAGGTCCAGCAGGAAAATATTTGATCATGAACCAGAGACATGAAGACAAAAATGGTTTGTTTTACAGTAAAGGCTCAATCAAAGCATTGGCAGTTATTATCTTTGCTTTTCATTCGGTTGTTACCATTCCCACTTGTGATTCTGTTAACATCTCAACTCTGCAATGAATATGTCAAAACTATGTCCTGGGTGAGCGATGCAATGGATAGCGCACCTGACTGCTAACCAGCAAGATATGGTGCCACTCCCGCTTGTCCAAGAGCATTTTACAATATGTCTAAACTGGTCTATATTTAAATCTAACAATAATTTGAAATAATGATTCACCAGTAATGGATGATGTCTGAGGAGGAGGCCGACACTTGCAAAGCCTTTGGCAAGTGAGAACAGAAAACCTCTTGTAATAAAGTTGGCTAAAATCCCTGGACCAAATCGGGTCCATTCCAAAATCTTGAATGAGGTGTGAGGAGAGACAATGCAAGCACTATTGGTTATCGTTGGAAATTCAAGAATTTCTGGCATGTTTCGTGACGTTTAGAAAGAAGGGAAAATGGCCGAACTACTTAAGAAGGGCGGGAGAAGAAAATAGGAACCAATGACCTGTTAAATGCCAGTTGCAGGGAAAACATCAGGTCATATAATGAAGCCGACCATAAGTAGACATTTCGAAATAATGATACGTTTGAGATGATTCAATATGACGTTATAAAGGAAAGGAATATTTGACAAATCCACTGGGAATTCGTTTTGTGGATTTAAATTGTAGCAACAGAAGGGACAACCAGCGGATGTGGCGTATTTTCAGATATTTGAAAGTTTTAGATAATATACACACAGGAAATTGGTAGATAGATTTGAGAATGCTAGATTACGTTAAGTTGCTGTGATGAACTAATGAGGAGAAATCAAAGAGTGGAAAGGGAAAGAGTATTCAAAGATGGTGGACGAATCATAGTTGACGCGCCTCAAGAATCAGGGATACATCACGTGACAATCTATAAAACGATTGTATGATTCATCGTTATCCCAAACTTCTTGATGTCATTAAGCTATGTGATAGCTTAATTCGTGTAAGCTATTGGGATGCTCCTGTCGAGCGCAGACAGGATAATTAAAACAGAATGTTAAAAATTGCACAACAGCAGGTGATTTCCAACGAATGTATCTGTATGTACAAGCTGTGGGTGAGCCTCTTCTTCGTCAGGTAGCCAGTGTGGCCGGATCATAGCACGCAGCACTTCTGATGAAGGTTAAAGTGTCATACCAATCATGCAATGCACTTAACAAAACTCGATTGCTGTTCAGTCTTTAATCACTTGCAATGCAGATGCAGTGTTCGATTGATTAATATGTAAATCCCAGAACAGCTCTCAAGTCTGTCCAAAGATAACTTAAGGATTTATTAAAAAAAGTGACGCCTCAGTTCAGACATTAATGGTGTGTGTTAGTATATCCCAACCTTTAGTCATACTGGTTCTGTTTCCAAAGTGGGAAGTTTCAAATATCATATGAACTGACTGCCTACAGTTTTTGAACAAAATCTGCAGACGTGTGCATGAGTGTGAGGGAGAGAGAAAATATATGTGTTTGGAAAGGGAGAATGTGTGTGAATGTGTGCTTGAGAAAGTGTGCGCATGAGTGTTTTGGAGTATATGCCTGTGGGAGGGTGTGCATGTGAGTGTGAGTGTGTGCGTGTGAGTGTGTCTGAGAGACAGTATACATATGATGAAGGGTCTGAGAGTGATCGTGTGCCCAAGAGTATGTGTATGTGTATGGTTATGTGCTGTGTGTGAAGGTGTGTGTCAGGGTGTATAGTGTAGTGGAGGACCTTGAAGTGTGACATGAACCACATCCTTTTGAAGCTGCCCTCATGAATACCGAAATTGGCTATCAGTCTCTGCATTGTTGTGGATCCCAAAGCTCTTCTTGGTGGATGGTCACCTGAAGATCCGAGGCCGATCCTTCTTGACTCACGAAGTGTTCCCCGTCTGGGAGGGAGCATCCCCTTTTAGAGATTTTTGCGTGATGTCCATTCATCCATTGTTGTAGCTTCCTCTTGGTCTCGCCAATATACTATGCCTCAGGGCAACCTTACTTGCAACATTTGAGGTCGACAATTTTGGCTGAGTCACATGAATATCTGCCACTCACCAGGTGGATGGCGTCCCCAGTTGTTATGATATTCTATCATGTCTTGCAACGGTTGTCATGACAGAGTTGCATAAACAGACCATTGTTCGCAGCAAAACTCCCAGCCTTCAAGACGACATTGAACTCAAGACCAAGCATCCCAACCATTGCAAGACATGTCAGACCATCGACATGGACAGTACAATTAAACGTTGGGCCACTACCCTCAACGTGTGTGGCAGCCTCACGTGATTCAGCCAACGTTTTCTATCTCATAGATTGCAGTCTATGCTGCTCTCAGGCATAGTATATTGGCGAGACCACGCGGATGCTAAGACAGTGGATAAATGAACACAATGTAGTAATCGCCAGCCAAGCATGTCGGGGAACACTTCAGCCGTGAAGTATATTCGGCTTTGGATCTTCGGGTGAACATCCTCCAAGGCGGACTTTAGATCCAAACAAGACAGAGGAGACGAGCAGAGGTTGATCATCAAGTTCAGTATCCATGAGGATGACCTGAATCGAGATTTTGGGTTCATATCACACTACAGGGTATTACACTGCACTGTACATCTTCACACACACACTCACATGCACACACACACACTCTCTCTTACAAACATGTTTTCTCTCAGACACATGTTGTCTCTCAGACGCACACATACACTTGCATCTACACCCACATATTCACACACACATCCACTGACAGGCAAACACTCCATCAAACTCGCCCACACACTGTATCAAGCACGCACGCAGACACTATCTCAGGTACTCAAACACACTCTCCCTCTCACCCTCCCCCTCCCCCACACACTCTCTCGCTCACCAGCACAAACAAAATGTAAGCACACACGCGTTTAAGTATATGGTGTGAATTTGCATTTGCCGACCTGCATTTGAAGACGCGTTCTATTTTTTTTCAAAAAGCACGCAATATGCAGCCATGTAATATTTTCTAAATTCCTACTTTGGAAATAGAACCATACTGACTCATTTTTGGCATACAGGCAGACTCTAACCTCACACTGTTAATGCATTGTCAAAGCTGAAATATCATTTTTTTTCAAAAACTTGAATTATCTCGGGACTGTGACTTGAAAATAGTTCTTGGGTTTACATATTCCAAAATCGACAAGGAGAAAGTGAGGACTACAGATGTTGGAAAGCAGATTCAAAACGTTTGACGCTTGAAAAGCACAGCAGGTCAAGCAGCTGCCGATAAACAGTAGAACCAACGTATTGGGCATAATCCCTTCATCAGGAAAGTGTTTCTCAAGGACACTTCTCGATATTAAGCAACTGAAATCCCTATTCTAAGTGATTAAAGACTTAAAGACAAACTATGTGTGTTCAAAAATCACATTCGTTGGATGACACTTTGCCCTTTTACAATTAATTCTGAATTTGATGATGTTGCACCACTGGCTACCAGACGAAGGGGAGAATTTATACATCCTGATAAATTTGTTGGACTATAACTTGAGTTGTGTGGTTTTGAACTTTGTCCACCAAGGCAGCACGATCACCTCCTCTCTATATCGGAATGAGCATTGCAGATGATATATCATTCGATTAATTGTGATGTTATCCACATTGGTCAGAAACACAAACAGCAGAATATTTTTCAAAATATGAAGTATCAGAAGTGCGATGAATATAGCCATGCGAGACTCCTGCTTTAGGTCACAATAAGCCAGCGTGCTGGTGAAGGATGCAAGTGGGTCAGTAGTTGGAACTTCATTACATAATGGATTGAATGCAACAGCAAAGGAATCTTGCTGGATTTGCATAAAACCTTGGTGTAATGCTGGGATTTCGGAGAAGGCCAAGATGATTGTCGATTCAAAATTCCGGGTAAGGATGAAGACAATCAGTTCGCACTTGCCTCCTGCATCGATTTTCTGCGCTCTTTAATGTTTCATCATCGTGATCATTCCTTCACTTTCGTAATATGCACCGGATTAAGCGTTCTTAAGCATTGCTATATGCCTGTATGAAAAAAGAGGGCACATTTTACATGTTGAACAACTTATCTCCATCTGGCAGATTCAGAGTTGCATATGGAGTATACTGAAAAATGATGCCTTTTGACTCGGATTTGCTGCGAAACTCGTGTGTGTTAAGTTGTCAATGAAATATGCACCCTCATTAATAGTGAGACAGGCCTGATTTAATACATGAATTCTCTGGACTCTGCCTGCATTAGTTTTCACCAGGCCCTGACTATTATTGTGCAATCGCTCGTCTCCAACAGTTACAGAGGGTGTTCTGTCTTTTAACTGCCCGTGGTGATATTGGCGCCATAATAATTTCAGAATTTATTAACTGTATCAGAGTCTTACCAGGTTCCAATCAGCATTGAACCTATGCTTGCCTTCATGATTTGTCGGCATGATTTTGCCCTTGCCAGTCAGGCCCTGATAAGTGTTTAACAATTCTCTGTCTCCTCAACTTTCAAGTTAGCTTCGTTCAGTGTTGGTGTATCAACAAACACTGCTTTTTGTTTAAATCTGAATAATCCATGCACCCACACCTTCGTGCATTAAAGACAGATGTCCTTGCATCGTATTTTATTATTTAAGGAACAGATTGTATTTTCAATTGTTTGTATCTCTTTAATCGCCAGATTAACCTTAGATGGTGCAGATATTGCGATGGCTCTTCAGGTTCTGTATCTCGTCAGCAGAATTCTACTCGTTTGGCCTCAATGATGATCACACAAGGATCTATCTCCCTTTCTGTTCATCGGGTCACTGAGTCATAAAGTTATTGCAATATGGGATCGCATAATTACTTCCATTACATTATGTAAACTTACTAATAACGTTAATACTATACCAGATAGAGTCAATGTTTATATATGACTTGACTTTGACACTCATTATATTACATTAGATGTTCTCGATTTGAGTTACTTTGGTTCATTTCTCTTCCTGCATTCAACTATCTGTTAATAAGTCTGTCTTGATGAAGTTAGATACGTTTTTGTTTTAACTGTATTTGGTTCAGTTACACTTATTATCAGATCGGAATAAATTGTCAACACTGTTTCGTTTCCTTCTGCACGTCTTTGGATCACGCCCAGAAATTGAATGACCTATCAGTGTCACACTAAAGGGTTGTGGTAGCCTGGGTATATTGAAAATAATTCACTTTATTGGCCAATTACGTCTGTCTATAAAATGATTGGCACATGCTTATGACATCTCGGGGAGCGAATGCTGATGAAGAAGATGTTAATTCTTTTTTTTCACAGCAGCTGTCTATTTGCACACACATGCATTTATTCAAAAAAGTTCCTTTCTTCGTTACCCTCTTATGTCCTACACACGAATATGTTGTGCAAAGTTCCTGCACCAAACTAAAGCATCGTACAAAGTGAAGGATGGCATAAATGTATTTCCTGTAATGCCCAGGTGTCAGCTGGGGCACGGGTAAACTGACAGTTCTGTAAATTATGTTCACAGCAAATCTACTGCACTGTCATTAAGTGGATTTCTGATGTTTTAGCATTGATTCTATTTTTTTTTCTCAAATATTGCTGTATGGCTTCGATTGGTTATTATTTCATCAAATCATTCATATTGCTATTGCAACGATGACTTATATAATTGACGTGATTTATTCCTATCATATGTTTTGTTTATGTAATTTGCATTTAATTCTGCGATGACTTGTCTGAGTTCCTGAATTGCTGAATTAGATCACGAAGACTGCTCTTTTAAGTGAAACAGATTAGCTTCAGACCAATAATGTGCCCTGCATAGTTACTGAATATTGATTTAGAAACGAAAGCTTGAAATTTGTCAAGTTATAATTATGAGGACCACAATGAAAATTCAACAATTCCATGATTCAAGGTGCTGTATATTTTTTGTTTGTATATTGATAATCCTCATAAATTTACTTTCTATAATTTCGAAAATCAACAAAGCTGGATCGTATCAAGCAACAACATGTTAGGTTTGGAACTGAGAAAATGTCCATCTTCACTGTCCTATCAGAAACTTTTATGTACAATAGAGAATGAATAAAAACAAATCTCCCTTCTGAATTGTTTTTTTCCACAGTCAACATGGATTGATGAAGAAGAAAATACATCTTTCCCTGTGCAAAGGAGTTTTGGAACATGGAATAGGAAACAGCTACAGGAGAAACTCTAGGATGACTTCTGCAGCAAAGATTTACAAAGAAACACAGCTCCGATAAAATACAGAGATATTTTATTCTGGTCTGATCTGATTATGTATAAAATAATGAAAATAAAAACTGAACTGGCTATTGTTGCGATTTAATTTTCTTTAAACTAATTTGAAAGTTTTTTCTTGCTTTGCTTTTATTTCAGCAGACTGCTCTCTTGTGATCACCTCAATCCTCAGGCCGGATAGGTTGTTGTACAGCCTCATGCTCTTTTTGTTTCACTGTGTCTGACTGCACTGTAATAGACCCCGGTGTCTGACAGCTCAACTGTGTTAACAGCCAGAGTGGTGGAGCCTTTCTCACTGTCCACAGATACTTTGAATCTTCCTTCAATTCTTTCATCCCTGAATGTTGAGACGAGGTACTCGGGAGCTTGTTTGGAGAGCTGTCTGTACCAGAACACAAAGTCATTCGTAGAAATAGTAATGGCGTGTTGGAGTGAAATGTTTTGTCCGACTATTCCCTGATAAATAGATATCTGGACTCCTTCTGACTGGCAAGGAATAGCTGCAAAACAAGATCAGAAGTTTACAAAGTCAACTTAACGTTTCTTTAACGAGAACTAAATAAAGTGTCAGTGAAATAAGCATTTCTCTCTGTCGTGGCATATTAAAGGCAAAGCTGTTTTTCTGTCTGCCATTCAACTTTAAATATAACACAACAGAAGAGAGAACATCGATTGATGGCCCTTCCCATACTTGTCTGGAGTATTCGTTAATAAGATTTTGTAGCTTCACCCTACAGTAACAGGAAAAAACGTTCTGAAATAGCTTTATCATGCGTAATACTCAACACAAGTATAAAGTTAAACATGGCAGCAGAGACATGGAACCGCCAAGATATTGTGCAATGGGATTCACACATTGTCTAACTGTGCTTACATCGCACAGTAATATATTACGGCGTCCTCGACCACGGTATCATCAATTGAGATGATGTTGAACTTCTTCACTCGGTCTAAGGACAGCATGTAGCGACCTTTAGATTCATTGCCCTGATATATGGACCCGATAAATGTCGGAGCCCCTATCAGTGTTTGTCTGTACCAGGCTACTCTTTCTGTCGAACTAACGGCAAGCTGACAGTCCAATTCAACCTGCTCCCCTTCCTTTGACACTACCTCATATACATGTGAGATCTGATCCGCACACTGGGATGCTGTAATGGAAGAAATGTCAATCAAAAATCAGGAGGTATTATAATATTGATAAAACACGGCATCTGATTAGAAAAACAAACTCACAAAATATCAAGAACATCAGAGCACCAACTGGAAAAAGATCATGGCAGGTCTTTATGTTCATTATGATGAAAACAGAGGCGACACAATGAAGCGTTGGTTTCCAGACTAAAACTGAGTCCTCGGACCAAGAATGTCAATGGTAGCTATGTGGGTATGTGGGCGAGACGGGAGACCTTTCAAATCTCCTTGTCGTGAGACAGTCTGACTGATGACCTGCTGCAGAACAGATTATTGTGTGTCATCGTCACGAGACGTAATTCTACGTCAGACTCTGTGATTGGTTTGCTTCAAATAATGTCCTTTTGAAAGTACAAGTGAAAATTATCTCTCTCCCTCTTCTGTGTCTCCACCCCCTTTCTGTTGATTTCTCTCCCTCCTTCTCTCACAGTCGCTTCCATTTTACTACATCGCAACTGATTCAATACTACATAAAGAAGCGATTTCCGTCACACTTCCATATGAAATAGTCATTGTAGTTTTGAAATTATAGAACCTGACATAATTTCTTGCTTTTTCCCTCAAGTGCTGTCAGAGCATCACTGAACACCTTCACTGCTTCACTTTTAATTGTGCGTCTCTCAATTTTCCTCTTTCTTCCTTCTTCAGTCAATATTTGGTTTACTTTCCTTCTGGTCTTTGATTATTATTCTTTCACTGGATTTAAGGAAGGGGAAAGAACATTTATTGATGCAGTTTGAGCGCCAAATTGAAGTGTAAACACCACAACGTAATTTTCGCCACCTGCTGGTGTCGTTGGTCAAATCTGTCTCGCTCTTTGTTCTCTCCAAATATCGCATATATTGCCAAACATTTTATGGCAGACATAATGCATATTTCAGTAGGACATTCACCTAACAGAGAAACAGATATCGAGCAAAAAGATGGTGACAAAGAGGCGCTGATAAATTCAAAGAATTAATCAGCGCTTGTTAAAATTTTCAGCTTTTGTTGATTGGGGCTTTTGTTCTTACAGAGAACCGAATTCTGCCGAAGGGAGATGCTCGTGGTTAAACAGGCATGACAGGCTGTGTATATTATTTACTGATAGAAATGATGTTGTTAATTGTTAAATGTGCTTTAAGTAGCTGGCGTGTCTTCTAGGGATTATTTTTACAGTGTGACTGCAGAGGAACTTTGCATGCACCTCTCAGGAACGCGTGATAATGACTCAATGTTGCAATCTGAATTAACGTCCAGGAGGGAGAGAACATAAAACTGGACTGCACTTACCGATGTTCACATTGCCAAATTATATGCTGATGCATTCAACATCACCTGGGAATTCTGAGATATTTCCTGAAGATATGTAATGTGGAGGATGAATAGACGTGTCCAAAATTACAAGACTTTTTCACAAAGAAAATAAACCTGTCCCTTTATGCATCTCTGGGAATTTTCCTTACGAAAGTGCTGTTTATTTGATTGTTTTGAAACCCTTACTCTGCTACAGAGTTACAGCTTATTCTGTATAAAAGCGCACGCTCAGAGTTCCAAGTAGTGTCTACTAGAGGGATCCCTCACGCTGTAAGCTGGGCAATTATTTAACCTCTTCTTTGAGTATCAGGGAATTGTCTGAAAAATCATAGTAAAGAACAAGCCACATCAAGAGTAGGCGAGGATCACTTGCAAATGTATACTCATTTATATAATTTATTACTTACTATTCAAAGCTTTTCATAAATTTATTGGATCACTTTCAATGACATTTCAATTTTTGTTCATGTTCTTTGCCTCCCTATTATATTATGCAGTATCGCTTATCTCCCCCGACAATTTTGCGGCCAATTTGACACCATCATTTTCATAGGGTTTAGTTGATCAGAGATTGTTGCTGCATAAGAAACAGTTTATACGCTACGAGCAGATTTTGTCAAGGAGTGACTGTGATGTCGAAAACAAAATCCAAATGCAAATTATCTTGAATGATCATTGATCTTCAGTAATCTTCTCATATTACTGGATCGTTCTATTTCATGGTTAACAATCTGGAGTTTGCTAATCACGATTAACAAAAAAGGATTTCCACACAACTCAGCTTCACCCGGTTCTCTGGTATCAGGACATCTAATTATCATGTCAGCATTCAAGCGCAGTCAGCTCGCCACTGAAAGCTTTCGCAGATCCGGAGAGGCATACTTGTTGAAACGGAAACATCCAGATGCATGACACCAAATTATTCACCGTGGAAACGAGAGCCTCTTCCCAAAAATCCGATTCTGTTTTGGGTCATTCAGTCTGAGTGAACGTTGCAGGTCATTTTCACACTTGCTCTGGGAAACAACCGTGTGATTGTTTGAAATTGCGTTAGCTTGGATATGACATTGAGTGTCCTTGACCAACTGAGAGGGCATCACATATTATTGCTACATCTGTCCACGATTCTACAATGCACACCTAAAACAGGAGCTCTCCCAACCTTGACCAGATTTTATCGACTGATAGGGCTGTTTTTATTGTTTCAGAAATTTGTAACAGACAACAGTTGCCATTGAGAAATAGATAAACTTATTATTCCAGTCAAGGTTTGGAGCTTTATCTGCTTTGCCTTCATCACTGTTGTGTTCACGTATACTGACTCTGGCTGTTGCCAACATTAGCATAAAATATAGCCAATCATTATAGCTAAAATTTTGAGACACTGCTTCTCCTTCAAAATCAACATCTGAGGAGAACAACAAATTACGATTTATACGAATTTGGAAATTGTGTATTTTAAATTATTATCTATCAAGAATGCTTCTCACTTAAAACAAATGCTGATTTACAAAACTATCATTGACTGCTGATAGTAAATGAGGAGGGTGGGATATGAAGAATTCCCTTCGAAACTTCACAATGAATAATGTGCTGTTATTTCTTTGGATGCTTTCCACCAATTATCGTGTGTTTTTCGTTCTCCTGTAAGACCAATGCGTGGGAATTTGTTTGTTAGAGATTACCAATGCCACTAAATGGGCACCTTACATTACGAATACTTCCATGTCAGATCTTCATCCTCTTTGGTTTGCTAATCAAAAATTTTTAATTAATTTGAGAAATATCAAAGCGTTTGGTAATTTCACGTACGGATGTGACTGGTACATTACTACTCTTCACATAAAAGTTCCAGAGGCAAGGCACCTACAGGACAATGCTAACAAATTGCTCATCTCAGCTGAAACACAGTCTGACTGTTTCACTCCTGGAGACATTCATCGTCTCTTGGCTGACGATAGTCATCAGATCTATTTATTCCACTGACCGATTGACAAGGCAAATTATTCAATTCCAATTCAGTGGGAGAATTTCTCCCATCTTTTAAATTAAATGGGGCATTCTACAAATTATCATTCTATCTCATTCCAGAGCGGTGGAGGAACTGTAATGAAAATAAAAAATGAAAGTGCTGGAAATCGGAAATAAGAACCTCAAAATGTTTTGGATATTGAGTCGGTCTGATGGCATCTATGGAGAGAGAAACATATTTAACATTTGAGTCCATTTTTTTTAGACCTGTTCACTGCAAACTCTGCTTTGTTGTTGTATCGGATTGGCAGCGGATGTCTGCATAATATAATTTTAATGACTAGATGGAGAGTCATTGATACTTTTACATCCATGCAGCCTGTGAGATGAAGTTTATCAATTATTGCACGCAGATGTGCATGCACAGATACACATGAAAGGACGCACTTCTTTGCAAATAGTTATAAACACTCATAAAGATAAGCACGCACACACACACATACAGAAAAAAATGCACATAGATTCACAAATATTATATAAACGTAGAGATGCCCACACAGATAAAGCCATTGACATACCAACACGCAGTCATATGTATAGAAACACGTAGAGCTTGACAAACACTTAGAGAGACTCGCAGAGCCACGCAATTGCACAGACCCAGACGCAACGTCTATGCAGTTTACTTGTTAGAGACTGCACTGTCAAACAAATATACATATTTCAGATTTTAATGCACATCAATTCTTTAAATTAACACAATTTTCCTTCGTCGTTCCGATTATAGAACGTTCGTCTCCTGGAAACAATTAAGCATCTTCTGTTACATAACATACTTATTGTTTGAAATAACTGAATTCCTTCAGCATCCTTGTTGCAGTAAAAACCAACTCAGGAAAAAGTGAGGACTGCCGATGTTGCACATGAGAGTCGAGAAGGTGGTGCTACAAAAACACAACAGGTCAGGCATCACCCGATAAGCAGGAGAATCGACGTTTTAGGTATAAGCCCTTCATCAGGAGCGCTGAAAACAAACTCACCGTCTTTGTTCAGTTCATACTACAAACTAATACGTAATATATATCGATTTTATGAACTCCAATGCCTTGCTATTCTTTCGAAACTGCAGTTACCTGAATTTTGAAAAGTGATGCAGTAAGGCTCAAGAATAATTACAATTAACACCAACACCAACATGTGTTTGAGTCAGATAAGTTCCAATCAAAGTTTTGGGGAAGGTGCAATATTCTTGTTATTGCTTATAAAGGATTAAATCCCAACTCGATTAATATCACCATTCTGAAACAGATTGAATAGAATCCTCCAGTAGATCACGCTCAACCAAAACAGGTGAATCATGAGTGAGACTGATATCCATCTTAAATAGTTGCTCTGAAACATGCTGGCGAGCTACTCTTCAAAGTCCGCTTTCTGCACTTCAAAAAGATGTCTGACTACCCGAACGCTGTTGTTTTTGTCGATCACTGCTCCAATTACCTGCCAGCACAAGTAACATCAGCTCCGTAAGCATCGCTTGACTGGAATCATTCCCTCATAGAAGATATAGAGATAGTCCATGTAATGTCATCAGCAAAGCTCAAAACACTCAGTCCTCCTCCTGTGTTAACAGTTGAATACATCTTAAGTTGAGGCAGAGAACAGATTTCAAACAAATATGAAAGAGAATTAACATAAGACCAGTGTTTGCAATTCAGACGAATATCACAATTTGGAAATGAGATGAAATTATTTTTTATTCCAAATTGCACTGCACACATCCCCTTCATCATCTCTTCGCGCCACGTAATGGAAATACTCGAGGACTGCAATGACTATTGTTCAGTAAGAGATATGAGGTTGGAAGAAACACATTTTAAATCAACCCTGAAGAACCTTCTGTCATATTACACGATGCTGAAAGCTCACATTATTGTGTACAAGGTAATGTTTTGAAGCTTGCCTGACGGAGACTAGCTCTCAATGAACTAGACCAATCCCAATCGCCATTAATGCCTGCATAATGCTTATATTGTCGAGATGGGCTTGTAGCAATTGTGCGGTCAATTTAGAGGTGAGTATTATTTCATGATTATCGTCAGAAAGCAATGAACGGATATCGGAGAAAACAATCAGAATTGTGGGGAGTCTGCTCTCGAGAGTGAAAATTTCAAACTTAACTTGTAAAATGTGCTCATTTTATGTAAATATTCATGAAGCAGTGTGGTTCTGATCAGATAATCTTGAATAGCAACAGCTTTCAACGGGATTAACAAACAGACAGTAGACAGGAAGAAAGAGATGCAAGTAAAGTATACAGGAAAATACATTTGAAAGATGTCTAAATATACATGAATCTTTTTCTGGACCAGACCATAACCCAACAAATCATTACAGGAATGCAGCCCAGATCCTAACTTTTCTGGTTGCTTTCAACAGCTGTAAGTGAATATTTTAGGTGTGATGCAACTGGTCCAATCACTCATTTTTAAACAAAATAGAATTTATTTGCAGACTAAAGAACGAAACGCAAACAAAAGAGAACAGAATTGAGAGTATCTTAAACTATCTGAAAACCCAATGGACACTATTGCAACTTAGTGATGCTATTCCAAATACGTGGAGCATCCCCATAAATTTCCCCTTGAAAAAAAAGGTAAAATAAAACGGAAGTTCGTACAGAAGAGATGTCAAGAGAAAGAGAAAGGATCATCATGAAGCTGTTTATTTGACCAGCAGCCTCAAATTGATTGCTTGCTCCAACCAAACCAAAACCTGAAGTGGGATAATGGCCTACTGACTTTTATTGCACAAGATAGATTTTTCTTGAAACAAAGTTGAAATGCCTTTTCAATGAGATGCCTTCAGAACAGTTCGAATCTCTTCCTTTACGACACGTCTAAAAAGAAATATATATAAAAAAAGGCCAACATAACCTCATCAACGAGCAACATCTTCAGTGTACAACATCACAATTTATAAACTTCATGTTCCGGCGATTGCAAGCGAAATTTGAGAAGAAGTGTTGTGCTTTGTTTTCATATTTCATGAATGATTCTGTGTCTAATGTTCTTGAGGCTGGATTATAGTTTTGGTTTATCGTTGTGACAGCACCCTCAACTGGACATAAATTGGAACTCTCAGTGTGGGTTTTTGTGCAGGGACGACGATATCTGCAGCAGTGTGGGCTCCATGGCACAGAAATACATGACGCTATCGGTGAGAAGAACTGGAGAGACTTTTAAAGAAAACGTCTGGCTTTGCCTGTTCAAAACAGCAGAGAATCTGTCTTGAAATTCTTTAGACCTTTCTACCTTCCCCGTGCTGTATATTTTCACGAAATATCTCGGTTCATCCCCAGGATGCTGAATGTACCAGAACAGAGCTTTAAAAGAAGATGTCGAGTAGCTGCAATTCAATGTTATATTCTCTCGCTCCAGGACCATTACTTCGTGTGGATCTTGGAAAACTGCATCTTCGCCATTAGTTCCTGCAAAAAGACAAATATATCGAATGTCTCGGAGGGAACATCACTCGTGTAGGAGATATTGCATGCTTAAACATAGACTTACCACGCAGCACCACCACTATTATTAGTAAGGAGTACGGGAGGAACATTTTCTTTCTCCACATTTGCACAGTAATAACGGAGTCTATGAAATAAGATAAGAACTCCAATCCGATGTGGAACAGTGAAGTCAGATCAGGTGCACACTTTGTCCTGGCGAAAAAGAGAGGATGCGTTTCGGATGAAACAGGATTGCTTGACCGCTCAGAGCTGACGAAAGTAGAACACCAATCACTGTTGTTCAGAGAATATTACGTTTTCCGGTTGTTTTCCTGTTTCCATATACTGTCTTTGTCTGCATCTATGTATTTGCAGTCCCCCGAGAACCTGTCTGACTCTCCCAATCGTCAGAGCTCTCTACATCACAATTATATACTGTGTCTGAACACAAATGCCCTTTTCTCGTGTCTCTCTAAATACAATGTGTAGGAAATCCAATTCATTGAATGGTCCCATTTCAGCAGTAACACGAGTAACTGCTCTATGAACTGCGTAAGTTACAATGGACAAAACGCAATTCTCACTATGATGCAAAATGGAAATGAAAACCTTTGCACCAAAATTATTAGTATGCACAAAGAGTGTGAATCAGGTTCTTATCTGTATTTTAATTTCACAGTCAATGAAGGTCGGATTATCATCGCTTCTTCGGTGATTTAACTTGCTTAAAACCGACATAAATTGACAAGTGTGTCTGAAAGTTTAAATTCAAAGAAGGGAAGAAAGGCTTCAATTTGAACTCGATATAAATTCCGCTTTTTTACAAGTGTGGAGTGAAGTATTTCATGACAGGAATAATAACAATAATAATGAGGCACAATTATGGA
The DNA here is from genome assembly GCF_020745735.1 of Hemiscyllium ocellatum. Taxonomy (NCBI): domain Eukaryota; kingdom Metazoa; phylum Chordata; class Chondrichthyes; order Orectolobiformes; family Hemiscylliidae; genus Hemiscyllium; species Hemiscyllium ocellatum. The sequence continues at coordinate 86,104 of NW_026867501.1, read as the reverse complement.
GCAAAATGTTGTGGCAACTTGTGCATTTAGAGGTTTTGTAGGCAAGACTATTGCACTAATATTTTGAGAAAAGGAAGCTCCAAACTCGTCATTGCCGAAGTCCAGCTTTGTTAACATCAATGTTGTGCACCGGATCACAAATTCTCTCGTTCTGGAATAACAATGTCATTTCATGATCTGAATTCTGCTCATGCAACGTGGTAACTTGAATTTAGTTAATCAAACAAACATCTGGAATTCGTGCTAGTATTTGAAGGGAGTACTGGTTTGGATTAAAATCCATTTATTTCAAAAAAAATCGTGCTGGAAGCAAAATCTGTCGTTCTCTCGAACTTATTGTGGACTTCAACCCATCAGGTACAGGTTTAACTGTGATTTCCTCTCTAAAGTCGCCATTTTATATATGCAGCAATGAAGAGCTGTAACGGAAACAGAACACGTCTGTTCAATGTTGTTTGACACTTCCAGAAATCTCCACATTTCGAAAGATAATGCAAATTATTCTTTTGCATGATGGGAGTGTTTACGTTGACCATGTAACTGTCAATAATTAATCTCTTACTATACAGTAACAACACTGATTAAAAATGAAAGGCTTTGTAGTTGACAGAAGACGGCTCATCTTCCAGTTTTGAAGGCCTCAAACCCAGACCATCAATGTGGACTTTACCAGATTCCTTATTTCCCCTCCCCCACCTTACCTGAGTTCCAACCTTCCAACTCAGCATTATCCTCATGACCTGCCCTACCTGCTAATCTTCCTTCCAATTGATCTGTTCCACCCTCCTCTCCGACCTATCACCTTCATCCTCACCTCCATCCACGTATTGGACTGTTAGTTACCTTCTCCTCAACCCCAACCCCCTCACATCTATTTCTCCACACCAAACGCTTCCAGCCTCATTCCTGCTGAAGAGCTTTTGCCCAAAACGCCGGTTTTCCTGCTCCACGGATGCTGCCTGACCTGCTGTGCTTTTCCAGCACCAATCTAATCTTGACTCTGATCTCCAGCATCTGCAGTCCTCACTTTCGCCAAGTTGATTTTAATCTTAGTGCGAATCCTCTTGCAAGGATGCCGTCCTTGAAGAAGTTCCCCTCTCTCTACAAAGATCTCAGTGAGTCTCTCTCTTACTTCAACCCCCAGATCATTTCCTCTGCCCTGAAGCTCTTCAACCATGTCCTGAAACAGACTCGAGACCACAGCTACATCGGTCTCCTCAGTGTTTGCCTCCAGAACCAACGGATCCCACATGAAAACCGAACTACATTCAAACCAGCACAGTTTAGATCCCAACAGGACAACCAGTACAGACTGAAAATATCAACAATGGTTTTCCTTCAGGATTCTCCACTCAACACTCGCAACCATGTGCCACCACCTAACCTCTGTACAGTGAGCTGTGCCTCCACTGAGGGCCACACTGTCAGAACTGCAAAGGGCCCCTTCTGGAACATATCCTAAGAATAAGGCATACTCTCAACAATCAGATTTTCTGCAACATCTCAAATATCAATAAAACTGTAAGCACAGCCAACCTTTATATACCCACCTCCATAACCAGCATTCCTCAAACTTTCCAGCAGCTTCACTCGACCTCCTGACATGGTTGCCCTCCATTACCCACGAGGCACCCAACCCACGGTGATCGATGACGTCACTTCCGCCCCAAACGCGGCCGCTTCTGGAGTCACTTCTGCCCCCAAACATTCCAAATACAACATGCGTGACATCACTTCCGTCCCTCCATTCTACGCTGACGTCACACGTTCCGCTACTTCTGCCCCCAACTTCAGTCGTTGCTAACACTTGTGCCCTCACCAACGCCATTCACTTGCATACTGCCGACACGCCCCCTACATATCCCACTGTCACAATCTCCGCATCCAAGAAGCATGAGGGAAAGATCATCTTTGGTAATGATACCCCCATCTCCCCACCACCTCTCCCACTCCATTTACAGTCTCTGACCCCACTCCCTGTGCCATACCTATACCAGGTCCTAGCTCCGAGCCCTGCCGACTTTTTACTATCCATTCAGATCTCCCGCTCACTGAGGATGAGCGATAAGTCCAGAGCAAAGGCCTTACCTTCATCCCCTTCTGTCCTTCCATCAACGAATTCAATCCTCGTTGGAACGTCAAACACTTCTTCCACTGCCTCCGCCTCCGTGCTTATGTTTTCAATCAGGATGCCTGCCCACCTTCCGAGGACCCCTTCATTCACGTCCAACACAGACCATCCACTGGACGCGCCATACTGGCCTATTACCTACACTCGATCTTTTCCTTTCCATCTGCCACCGAGACATTTACCGTCTCAACCTATCTGCCTCCTCCCTCACTCGAAACTCACGCCCTCCCAACGCAAAGTCTCGACTCCCTCTGCTGCAATCCCAATCTCATCATCAAACCAGCTGATAAAGGGGGTGCACTGACAACTACACCAATGAAGCCAGGCCCCAACTCAAAGGCACCTCCTCCTGCTGCTCCCTCGATCAAGACCTCACCCCCCAACTTCAAACCATCATCTCCCAGACCATACATAACCTCATCACATCAGGAGGTCTCCCACCCACAGCTTCCAAACTCAGATTTTGGAAACCTCGCAGTGAGCAATTCTACCTCCTTCCGAATATCCACCAGCCTGACCACCCCAGCCGACCAATCGTCTCAGCCTACTCCTGCCCCACCGAACTCTTCTCCACCTACCTCAATACTGTCCTATCTCCCTAGTCCAGGAACTCCCCACGTACGTTCGATACAACACCCAAGCCCACCACTTCCACCAAGACTTCCATTTTCCCAGCTCCCAACGCCTCATCGTCACTATGGACATCCACCCGCCATGAGTAGGCATCCAAGCCCTCCGTTTCTTCCTCTCCAGAGGTACCCACCAGTTCCCTTCCGCTGACACTCTCATTCGTTTGGCTGAATTGGCCCTCCCACTTAACATTTTCTCAATCGAATGCTCCCACTTCCTCTAGATGAAAGAGGTATCAGTGGACACCCGCCTGGACCCCAACTATGCTTGTCTCTTTGTTGGTTATGTAGAACAGTCCATCAGCCGTAGTTACACTGGCACCACTCCCCACCTCTTCCTCTACTACATTGATGGCTGCATCAGTGCCACTTCGTGCTCCCGTGAGAGGGTTCAGCATTTCATCAACTTCACCAACACATTCCACCTCGACTTTAAATTAACGTGCACAATCTGTACACCTCCCTCCCCTTCCTAGACCTCGACCACTCCATTAATGACGATCAATTCAAAAGTGACATATTTTTACAAACCCATCGACTCCCACAGCTAACTGGATTTCACCTCTTCCCATGCTAACTCGTGTTCCCAATTCCTCTGCCTTCTCTGTATCCGTTCCACCACAGAGAACACCAGATGGCCTCCTTCTTTAAAGACTGTAAGTTCTCCTCCGACATGGTCTAAGATACCCTCTAACGCATCTCATCAACGTTTTGCACCTCCGCCTTCAAAGCCCATCCCTCAAACCGCAACAAGGACTGAACCCCCAGGTCCTCAACGTCCACTCCACCAATCTCCGCATTACCCGCATCATTCGCCGACATTTCTGCCACCTACAAATAGACCTCACCGCCAGGGATACATTTCCCTCGCCATTTCTATCCACCTTTCGCAAGGACCATTGCCTCTGTGACAACCTGGTCAGGTTCGTGCCCCACGTAAGGCACCCTCCCCTCCTGGTATCTTCCGCTGCCACCGCAGGAATTGCAAAACCTGCGCCCACACGGTCCCCTCACCTCCATCCAAGGCTCCAAAGGTGTGGGCTCCTTTACATTGGAGAGACTGGACGCCTTGTTGCAGTGCACTGAAGGGAACATCTCCGGAACACTGGCACCAATCAGCCCGACGGCCCCGTGGCCGAAAATTTCTACGCCCCTCCACGACTCTGCCGTGGACATGCAGATCCTGGGCCTCTTCCACCGCCACTCCCTCACTGCTTGGCGCCTGGAGGAAGAACGCCTCATTTTCCACCACAGAACACTTCGACCTCAGGGCATCATTGTGGACTTCACCAGTTTCCTCATTTCCCTTCCCCCACCGTACCCAATTCCAACTTCACATCTCTTCACCATCCTCATGACCTTTCCTACCTGCGAATCTTCCTTCACACTTATCTGCTCCACCCTCTTCTCCGACATATCATCTTCATCCCCACCTCCGTCCAACTATTGTACTCTTAGGTGCATTCTCCTCACCCCCGCCCCCTCCCATTTATCTCTCCACTCTGGAGGCTCCTAGCCTTTTACCTGATGAAGGGCTTATGCCCAAAATGTTGATTTTGCTGCCTGACCTGCTGTGCTTTTCAGCACCACTCTAAACTTGACTTTGATCTACAGCATCTGCAGTCCTCATTTCAGAGAGAAAATGCATATCTCGGGTTTTCTCTGGATAGGAGGCAATGTCCTTCTGCCGCACCACGTGATACAATTTCGCACAAAGAGAAATGCAGCAGTAAAACCGAAGAGCTCATTGGTTTTTTTTTGCAAAACAATGGATTTCCAACCTGATTGGACGTTACCTTCTGTCTCTGGCATAAGAAACCAATCAGTAGAGAGCACAATATCGATATGCCATCTTATCTCATGACGAATAATCAATTCAGAAATAACTCATTTGTGTTCAAATCTTCCATCATTTCTCTCGAAACATATTAGGAGTTTATTTTTATTTTAATGTTTCTGCTACAGCTGTCTTAGATGGTAAGTTGAGAATTTGTTCATGACTTCATTTCACAAATGTCGCAGTTATGACAATTAATCAGAGCACAGAAATCTCCACGTATTGATCTAAAAAGAAAAGAGTTGGAACCTTCCTCAATTCGTCTCTAAAGTAAATTGCATACGCCAGCTGCAAGTTTTTGCTGAATCGTTCATGGATCAGGCTCATCACAGGGAACTATATGTTACATATGATAAACACCAGGTGTATATTAATTTTGCTTTACAACGCAGGTGGAGTAAAGGACATCAAAGATGGCACCAAAAGTGCACTAAAGCAGATGAAATTATTCGTTGGAGAACATGTCGTCCTTCATATGTTTCTATATGTGCTTGTACATTATTTGACAAGTAAGTGTCGCATTTGTTCAATTGTTTCTGGGGAGAAATCACAGTGATATATAATTCTTTGACTTCTTATGTGTCTTTTCTTTAACAGGGCATTGTCAAGCTGACTCAGTTTAACAGACACCGGCGGAAACCTCAGTAAATGAAGGACATGATGTTCAATTATTCCGTAATTACACAGTGACAAGCAACAATTGCCTTACGTGTTCTGGGATCTTCAATATTCAAGTGGATCCATTGAGTATTTGGTACATGAGAATAGCTTTAGTGGCAATGCAGAAAATCTCCACCGAATCGTTTCTCAGTGACAAGCAATAAATCTGATTGGACTGTGCGGCTACAACTTTTTGAACCACAGCTGACTGACGCCACTGTTCTGAACCTGTGGGGAATTCTGTATCACAGACAGCTGTTGGGTCTGTTAATTATCAATTTTCATTGTGGAGCTGGACATGGCCCTTGCTGATATATGGTTCAAGGGGCATGGAGAGAAATGAGAGTAGTGCACTAAAATTGCATGACCAGTCATGACCATACTGAATTTACTTTAGTTCCGAGGGGCCAAGTGGCCTACACATAAACCAGTTTTCTATTCTAAAGCAGCACGAATTGGTGCCAGGTTTAGTAAATGCAGGCTTCTTTTCAATCTGCCCCCAGTACATTCAACATTCTCCATCACAAAAAATGTTTGGCACAAGGATCATTCTGGCTCCTGTCATTGTGTCTCACAGCCTGCAGAAATACACCGACCAGTCGGACAGCCACAGTTCGCTGATGGTGACATCCCCCTCACGGTTCAAAACATGCAGAAATGCAGAAAATCGATCGCCAACGCCGTCTGCTTTGAAACGGTTACCATGTGGTGGGATGGAGGTAACTCTGCAGGGCCCTGACAGCACAGTTACAAAAAAAGTAGGAGGTAGCAGAAAACTAATAACTAATGTTAACTCTTACTAAGTTTTCTTTAATCTGAGTCTCTGTACTTTACTCGTGCACACACGACCAAAACTGCATAAATTTAGATTTGAAAAACATTTTGTAGCGTTACATTTTAGAATCAATGTAACGGAACACAATGGAAGTGAAGGGAGAGCACGATTAAATAGCAAGTCGTCAGTGTCGCAGACAAGTGAGAATTATTACAGAGTGGATAATGTACCTGTTAAGAGAGATGCAGCAGAATGAGGAATTAATAATAGTCGAAATGTTTTCAGAGCGAATGGTGGTTTAGAACAGAGAGAACTGAAGGTGGATTGTTTTATTGCAGCGATAATGGCGCATTTGAATAGAGGGCGCTGACGATAAAATGTTGCACCTGAGACGTTAGATGGGACCCGATTTTGTTTCGTGGCTGCCAGCGTCAGTTGATGTCGTCCAATCAGATTTCAGCGCCTTGTACCACAATTCGTGACGACTGGACAAGGAACGGGAACGACCTGAAATTGTTCTCATTCCAGTGAACTGCAGATAATAATGTTTCTCAGAACTGTCCCAATTGATTTTATTTTCTTATCGTTTAACACAATTTGTCTCGCATAAAATCGGGGACCAAGAAATAACCTAAGCAAACACGAAGAACAGTGTGCTGCAAAGCCCTCAAGCACCGACAGCGAGGACATTACATTGAGCTTGGTTCATTCTGTTAGCGAAATGCTTCTGAGACAACTCAGAAATTTAACTCCAGACTTCATTCCCTTTTTGATATAGGCCAAAGTTCTACTCAATGTCCCTGTTACTCACTGTGATCATCTGCACGCACTGTACCTATTTGAGTTTGATACAATATGAACCACATCAATGGCACCTCCTACAAAATGACCCTGGAGATGAATTGATGCTGTTGTCAGTTTAAATGGTGCTATGTGTCACTGTCCTCCGAGTGAGCTTCAACGTGTTTTAATGTTGAAGCGATTATACTCCAGCCGATGGTGGCACTGTGCCATGAAAAATAAAAAGACAAAGAAACCAGGAATGAAACCGTAACATTGTGAATGAATAATTATTCCTCCGCACAGTTTCTCTCCCACCACTGCTGCCAACACCTTCTGAGAAAGATTTCAGACAAATCCATAGACGCTCCAGATGAACATTTGCAATGTTTTGAAATTCTACCAATGCGGACACAGAGACAGACCGGCCAACAATGCACAGCGAAATACACACATATGAACGCATATTCAAAGAGACACCAAAACGAATATGGACGCAAAACCACAGTTACAACCCCACATACATACACGTGAACATGTTTGTATGCACGTGTGGACACACTCACTCACACACACACACAAACACACACAAACACACACACACAAACGGACTGAAACACAGAAGCGTGCATAAACAGGCATTTAGACATCGACAAATGAACATTTATCCATCGTGTTGGAGAATGAAAGTTTTTTATGGCAGAGGAAAATGTCATTTGGAGCATCAATAAGTAGAATTTAATTAATCTAATCTCATCTTTGAACTCTTTACCAATTGCCTTCTATGGCTTGGCATCGCAATTCCACATCTGAGAAAATCTCAAATATTGTCATTTTGTTTTGTATCTCTACCAAACTTAAGACAGTGACTTGCAGATTCGCAAACCCTCTGGCTGACCTAAAATTACTCTTATCTCCTCTGAACATCCTGCTCCTTATCTAAATCTATGCCTTTCAAAATTTTTAAATTTTCAATTACTCCTTCCCACCAGTCTCCTTTGCTGCACGGAAAACAAGCTTAGTCTTTCCATGCTCTTTTCATGACTAAAATACTTGAACTCAATTCACATATGCAGGTCTCCTCTCAATCCTCTGGAGTGCAAGACAATCTCTCTTAAAACTTGGATTAAAGACCTGGACACAATAATATAGTTGCATTCGAACACAATCTTACACAGTTCCACCATTACTTCCCCACTGTAAACGCGATGATTCATCTACTGAAGTCAAGATTCTCAGTTGCCATTGTACCTTGTCCTACTACCTTGAGGGACCATTGGATATACACTCTTAAACCCTTGTGGTAGGCAGAGCTTCTTAATGTTCTATAGTTCGTCATGTGTTCCTTTGCTTGTTTGTCCTGTTACATCGATAATTTCATAGTTGTTGGACATAATTCAATTTGCCTATGATCAGCTAACCTGATGTACCCGTCGATCTCCTCCTGGAATCGAAGACGAGCTTCTTCACTATTCATCAAAATTTAGATCTTCATATCATCCACGAACTTACTAAACAACACGGCCAAAGTTTCTGTTTGAAGTTTTAAAATATAAACCACAAGAGAAAGGTCTACAACACTGTGGAATTCAACTGAACACAGGTTTCTGGTCAGAAAAGAAAAAACCAGCTCCAAACCATTAGTGTATTCTTCTTATTTTTCTCCGGACTCGGAAAACAAATACTTCAATTTCCCTATATTCCATTGGCTTTTATCTTTGCCTCCCCTGGGATTTTTTTCTTTCTATCAATCTCTCACGAGGGAACTTGTTGAAAGCCATGCTTCGGTGTAAGTTTCATTCCATTTGGGCAGCACGGTGGCACAGTGGTTAGCACTGCTGCCTCACAGCGTCAGAGACCCGGGTTCAATTCCCGCCTCAGGCGACTGACTGTGTGGAGTTTGCACATTCTCCCCGTGTCTGCGTGGATTTCCTCCGGGTGCTCCGGTTTCCTCCTCACAGTCCAAAGATGTGCGGGTCAGGTGAATTGGCCATGCTAAATTGCCCGTAATGTTAGGTAAGGGGTAAATGTATGGGTGGGTTGCGCTTCGGCGGGTCGGTGTGGACTTGTTGGGCCGAAGGGCCTGTTTCCACACTGTAAGTAATCTAAGTAGTGTCTGTCAAATGCATTCTCCTCATCAGCACTCCCGGTCACCTATTCGAAAACCTCAATCATGTTGGTCAGTCACGTGTTTCCCTTCAGAGCACAATGCTGTCTGTTCTTAAATAATCCCTACCTGTGCAAGTGCGCATTACTCGAATCTCTCAGAATTGCATTATAGATTTTATCCATCAGTGAGTTTAGCTGGTCTGCACTTTCCGAATCAATGCCTTCTTTATCCATGTCCTACTTCGGCCATAACGTGGTGCCCTGTTGTCCATGTGCATCTCTAGCCGTGTGTGACTTCCTCTCCTGGAATTTAGCTGGAATAGTGACTACCATTTCATATCTATCAGTCTTCTGTTATATTCTCTCTATACTACTCAGTTCTTATTAAACTCTGATATATATTTATCGGTGCTTCACTTTCATTCCATTTTTCCAGCACATTCTCTCTTTGTCCGTGTAATCAGCATCACTTTGATTTGAGAGATCGTAGTTTGGAAAGTGTAATTTCCAACATGGTACCTGACCCTCATGTGGGGAATGTGGTTTGAGGGTCTGTATTTTGAATTGAACAGTTTGTTGGTACACAAGACTTTGCTATTCGGGGCCAATAATCGGGGTTGGTGTACGTGGATATTATGGTGGCACACGTTGACATGGAATACGATAAACTATCACAAAATGAAAGAGTGAAGCATTGAATGAAGAGTCTTGAGAGTAAGAAAATTGGGAATTTGTGAAAATGCTTATCATGGATGGGAGTTTAGTGACAGTAACTACCTCAGTGTCTATCAAGTCTTTGAGATTCTGCATGTAAATTTGCACGCTGAGCTGGAAGATTCGTTTTCAGACGTTTCGTCACCATGCTCGATAACATAATCAGTGAGCCTTACCTGGGGCACGGATGTTTGGGACCTGCTTTCTATTTGTGTGTTTAGTTTTCTGTGGGTTGATGATGTAATTTCAGGCAGTGATGCCATTTGCTGTGTTGATGTCATTTCCTGTTCTTTCTTCTCAGAATGTGGTAAATGGTGTCCAAGTCAATGTGTTTGTTGACAGCTTTCCAGTTGGAATGTTATGCTTCTTGACATTCTCTTTCACATCTCTTTTGGCTTGTCCTAGGATGGATGTATTGATCCCCCCGAAGCGGTGTTCTTCCCAATCTGTATGAAAGGATACTCGTGAGAGTTGGTCATGATTTTTGTGGCTAGTTGATGCTCATGTGCCCTGATGGCTAATTTTCTGCCTGTTTGTCCATTGCAGTGTTTGTTACAGTTCGTGTCAGGTATTTTGTAAATGACATCAGTTTTGCTTGTTGTCCGTAATGTGTCTTCCAAGTTCATTAGCTGTCGTTTTAGTATGTTGTGTGTCTGTGGGCTACCATGACGCCAACACGTCTGAATAGTCTGTCACTCACTTCAGAGATGTCTTTGATGTAGGGGAGAGTAACTCGCTAAGTCTATGAGAGCCAAATCTTCTTCTTGCACTCGCAGGAAATTACTGATGGTACCTTACAGTGAGATGGAAGCACCAGAGATAAGATGTAAGCTTAGGGAAGGTACGATTTTGCAATATGTGTCTTCAAATGTCTGGAATCCTCTGCTACACAGAGGACTTCAACCATGTCACAAATTGGGGTCTGGTTTGTTTGGGGAGTACTTTGAACAGGCAACAATGGAGGAAATATATTTCACATTTCTTTTCAAGTTGTACTATAAACTAGCCCCTGTCAGAAACGGTGAATTCCTCCCTTGAGTTATTTCCTCACGCAGCTGAATTAAGTTGAAGTACTACAATATTTCTCGTACTGAAAACCGTGTTTGTCAATACGAATAATAATAATATACCCCAATACGCCAATGGGTGGCGTACCTGCACCATTAGGTCATTCACTCATTAAAAAGAGCGAAATGACAATCAGAGACCATGAATGCACAAATGAATTGAACAGCAAAACTTTGGCCAAATGCATAGTTTCTGCCTTCCTCAAAAAGAAAATTAAAAAAAAACAAGCATATAACACTAACAGATAATAGAAATAAATGAATGTTTAATGTGATATTCTGAATCCCAGTCACTGGACTGTCTATGTCAAAATATCTTTTTCTCCAAAATGCCCACAAATGTGTTGAGTTTCTCCAGAAATTTGCAGTTTTGAGAATTTATTCCTGATTATTTGAATAAGCATGCAGAAAGAATTCTGATGCAGACACTGCAGAAGAACCTGATTATGTTGTTACTGTGTTCAAGAATCCGAGGTTTATCAACAGGAGAGTAAACGTAAAAGATGCAGACTAAACAATAAACAGCACACACCATTCCTAAGGACACAGTTCAAACAGATGTACTGGGTTATGTGTCTTCTTGACGATCACATTACTCCGCAGGTTGTCGAAATGTGAAAAATGGGATGGGCAGATAAGATATCCCCATGAAAGGAAAGAACAGCAAGCAGGCAGACAATGATGAAGGAAGGCTGGAAGCAAGTTTGTGAACAAGGAATGATGAGATGGGGAAATGAAAGAAATAAGAAAACAGTATGGGAAAATAATGAATAAACAAATACTGCCTTGGAGTAGACGAATGAAGATTGGGAGAAGTGAGAGTGGTTCTAAATCAAAAGTTCGCTTCTTGCCCAGTAGTAAATCATTTCCAATAGCTGTGCATTCCCTCAGGCTTTGCCTTCGATGTCTGTTAAGCAGGGGAATGGGCTTTATATAACGTTACGAATCTTGTTTCTGTCCATTAAATTGCTGTTTCAGGATGCATGAGGGAGCTGTGCACGCTGGGCAACTTTAATGAGAAAGAATAAAATGAAGTGATTTCCAAATCCCTCATCGTTTAAAGGACCTGGCGAGGGTGACAAAGGGGTATATTAGAATTTTCTTCATCTGCTTTCGAAACAAGTTCTGAGAGACCATATAGATGAAGACGTTGTTGCAAGAACTAAGTATCTGGAGTGTGTTGGTCGTCTCTTCAAAGGTATACAACGGATCACTGAAATCCAGCCCACTAAAGTAACTCTCATCTTTAATCCGCACATATATAAAATGTACGAGAAGAGGAGACCACATGAGTAGGAAGCTTAAAGAGATGGCAAAAAGTAAGGCAATGGACCTCTGGCGATTAGCCATCTCTGGATCTTGTCCCTTAGCAGCACCACAGAGCCTCCTGCGGGCCCTGTTGGCCGCTAGGATGTGTCTTATGGTCAGGACGTTGAGCAACAGAATGAGGGAGAACGGGAGAAAAGGGTTCAAGACCCGAAACAACCAATCATGAAACTGCCAGACTGGCCAGGTATAGAAGTTTGCTTTGACGTTACAAAACCAGGGTATCCCGTCCAAAATGAACAAGGGCTGGAATGCAAGGTAGAAAGGAGCGTTCTTGATGCAACTCAGGACACAGATCATTCCAATAACGAGCGATGCAGTTTTCTTGGTGCAGTATCTTGTCTTCAGTCTCTGATAGCAGATGGCCACAAAACGGTCGATGGTAAAGGCGACTGTCAGCCAGACCGAACAGTCGAGTGTAGCATAGACCAATATGACACTGAGAGTGCACACAGGAGTGGTGGACAAGACACTTTGCCGAAAATAGAAGCGGCTGATTCGATTGAGGATAACTGCGTTGGTGATGACAAGGAAGTCACTCACCGCAATTGCCACCAGGTAGTAGGTGATGCATCGGGAGAGACCGCATCTTCCATGAGATAGAATTATGATCGCCAGCAAGTTGGCTGTGATAAATCAAAAGAGAGTGACAGTAATGAATTAGTCAAAGCACCGGCTGTTGACATATGCATTTTTTTTTATGAAACAGTCTTTGAACATAAACCTGCCAACCCGAGTCTCTGCCTGTTTTGAAATAACTGTCAAGTGTTGTTCAACACATGCAGCATCAAATATCTGTCAATGCACCTGACGAAGGAATAGCACTTCAAATTCTTGTTATTTCAAGTAAACCCATTGGGCTATAACCTGGGGTCATGTCAGTTTTGTCTTTCTCCACTCCAACCCAACACCGCATCTCCACATCAACTGTCAGTGTGATCAGCTCAGGAATAAACATCGCTCTCCTGTCACTGAGTTAAGGCCAGGAGCTATTGTTCAATTCGGGATAAACAGCATAATGTGGTTGTCATGAAATTATTCATAGCAAGCATAGCCAACCTTTAATCCATAAATATTGACCGACTTCGGCTGCTCACCAGTGGTGTCTCACCCTTCACAATCACATGCTTCAATTTTTCTGAAGCACCAGCATCTGGTCATTCCCGTAACATCATACATCTGTCTGAAATCTCATGTTAACTTATTTTATCTTCTGTTCCTTCCTCAAATTAATATCGCGAATTGTGTTGATTATAGGTGTATTGAGTAAACCCCACCCCACCGTCCCCAAATTGATGGAACATTCTCCTGAGCAGCTCGGTTTCTGCTCTTTTCTTATGACGTTCATTTGAACAAAACAATGTTATCGTCCATTGGGAACTCAATACCCGATTACATCATTCCAGAGCACATAGTATAAATTCTGACACGGTGATAAACAATTCATCCTACAATCAACTAAATTGCATTTCACCGAATTGGGCTGGACCTTAGTCTGTGACAATATTACACATTAACGTTCATGCATTGTCATTCACCACAAATTTCAGTTCAGCGTCTCATAGTTACTTTTTTCTATAACTGCACAGCATGCAAAATTGAAGAGCACAATTCCCTTCGTTATAATGAAATTGGAAGTAATTTACGATTATTTTTCAGAGCACAGATGTTATTTCCTAATTTATTATATAGATTAGAGACCCACTGAAGGTCCTTAAAATTAACAGTTGCATATTGGAAAGATTCTACCAAATCCTGGAAGGAAAGGAAATAAACTGGAAATACATGATAAGGTAATCGATTTTTTCGAGAATCAGTGACTTACCAGGGCCACCAACAGCAGCGAGAATTGAATAGCAAATTACAAAGAAGGGGGCAATGACTGCCTCATGCATCTTCGTTCAGAAACTGCAGGAGTTGTTGTCGCTGTGGAGGGTTGCTCTGCGACATATTCAAATGGCCCCTCATTTATTCAGAGTGATAGTCGCAAGAGGGACAATTAAGGTACAGCACACAGCTTACTTACATTTCTTTGAACAAAGAGATTACGTCACTGCTCATGCCTTCCAACAAGGCGAATAACTGTATTTCCCTTCGGGGACAGGCTCACAATGCACAAAATATGTTGTTGAGTCTTTCAGTACTGATTCCGCTGCTGGTAAATACTTAGTTGAGCCTCTTTCTTCTTCCCATTTCTGCCATTTCCCAGATTTTTCTTCATTTTAAGCGTCAATTTACTTCATCGTTGGCTTCACTTATATGTGTTTTAGTGCCTAATATTTTAACATTTTTTCAACGTTTCCATAAATTTACAGTTGAAGGTTTGGAAAATCACATTCAACAAACAAACCACCTCAACATTGTGCCGACCATCAAATGCAAATTTAAGTAACGTTGAATCTGAAAAATTCTTCATTTGGTCCGATGAATCACAAATGCAAGAAGGCGTTCAAATGCTGAAGGTTCTGTCGAGCGTTTCTGCTGCAAAAACAGTTGACCATTTTCAATACTTAATGTAACGAGAGAAACATCAGGTTAAGGAGTGATTGGAAGTTTGCTTCAAAGTATAGTGCCAAGTTCATCGACTACACAGGCATGGTTAATTTATTGCAGGAAGCGTCGTATCGTTGTGCATGAGCAAATGAGATTAAACCATTTACAGTTTTCAGAGGGACAGAGGTCTTGTAATATTAAAAGAATGGCGTATCATTTTATCCAGGTTCCAAACGATTTCACACACGATCGAAACCAATAAATAGTATGTGAATATATGGTGCCATCAACACGCTGCAGAGAAAGAACAACTAAAATAGGGCCTGGTTTAATAGAAACAGAGATGTGGTGTAGCTTATTACAAACAGAGACCAGTTGCGACATAATGTGAGCAAAAATGATAGAAATTAAGCAGTGAAACTAAGCATAAACATTAACACATACTATTAGTTCATTCACCATCTAGTCTCATGGAAATAAATAAATGAACTGTTTGTAAAATAACTGTGGAATGACAGAAATTATAAAATAATTAGAGACAGAAACTGATTCCTTAAACATTGCAATTGCACAACCAATGGTAGGATCTCGTGCATTTAATAATTGTGTTCTCAGTATGTTCATCAAGGAGGCACGTTCTAGATACATTACAACCAGAGTCTGTTGAAACAGTGAGCATATCAGAGCGTACTTAGAACCAAAATATGCCAGAGAGAACATTTTGAATGTGTGAATCCGATAAGCGTGTGACACTGGCATAAACATTAGTTTCAATTAAAAAAAAACAATGATGAATGAGATAGAGCGAGTAAGGTAATATTTAGTACCTGGGGAAGTAATAATGGAGTCATAGCCAGAATGGCATTTAAGTTGACAGGCATCAGCAAGATAATAATGAGGTCTGGTAACTCACGAATAAAGATGGAGTCGCATCTATAATTCAAATAATTTAAGATTATTCGGTCATATTCAAAATCTATTCACAGTGTCCACGAAGCTCACTCATGTTCCAAAGTTCTATGTTTCTGCAGTGCATTGTGTAGATTCCGTTACTGAGCATGTATGACACAGGGAGAGATGTTTTGTGGAGGCAGTGCTCATCCACTTGGCTCCATTTTACTGAATGACATCGAATTTATCGGTTATCTGAGAGCTCTCTCAGTGATCTGTGAACTCCATGTGTAATTCCCAGCGTGTTCAGGTTTTTGTGCAGCTCTCTCCGTACTGCATACAACTGTCTGTGCTGAGTGCTGACTCTGTATATAATAATACATAGAGGAGTCATTTGCTTGTTTTTGTGAGATCATTGACCAACCGATTTTCACTGCAGGATCAATGGATGCAGAAATTCGTATGCCTTCACCATTTTCTTTATTCTGCTCTCCTGACGTCTGTCTTTGAATCGTGTATTTGGGAGAGTGTCCTAGGGACTGACAGTACCAGTAAACTGCATACGGGCAGATCCCTGAATAATCACAGCTTAAAGTAACCGTGTCACCGGCAGGAGATATTTGTAGGGATCGACCCCGAGAAACCAGGGAACAGGAATATTTAGGATGACATTCAGCATCATCACTTATTCATCCTCTGTTGAAAGGAGAAAATGCAAAACACAGGAATGTTTCTGTTTATTTTCTTGATGCTATACTTTGATATGTTCTCTCTTGTGGTTAGCACTGCTGCCTCACAGCGCCAGAGACCTGGGTTCAATTCCCGACTCAGGCCACTGACTGTGTGGAGTTTGCACGTTCTCCCCGTGTCAGCGTGGGTTTCCTCCAGGTGCTCCGGTTTCCTCCCACAGTCCAAAGATGTGCGGGTCAGTTGAATTGGCCATGCTAAATTGCCCGTAGAGTTAGGTAAGGGGTAAATGTAGGGGTATGGGTGGGTTGCGCTTCGGCGGGTCGGTGTGGACTTGTTGGGCCGAAGGGCCTGTTTCCACACTGTAAGTCTAATCTAAATCTAATCTAACGAGGTGATGAGGTGACGTTTTGTTTTACATATTTTCTTCTTATGATGTGCCAAAACATGTCTTGGAAACTGATTCAACAGTGATGTTTTAATGTGTTATCAGCATATCAAAACCCTTTGATGAGAATGATGTTGACGCGTTCTTTATTCCATTGGAATAATTGGCTAGGCAGATGGAGTGGTCCCAGCTTTTATGGGTAATGCTTTTTCAGACCAAACTGGCAGGCAGAGCTCGTGAGACAACTGCTGCGCTGTCAGTTGAGGAGACAGTCTATGAAGACAAATAATCCAAGAACAAAGAAAATTTACAGCTTAGAAACAGGTCTTTCCGCCCTTCAAGCCTCAGCCTCTCAAAATGTACTGCCCAAACCTGAAGGTCAATTCCTGAAAATCTGTATCCCTTTGCTCCCCACCTACTCACGCATCTGTCCAGTCGCATCTTAAATGAATATGCCGTGCCTGCCTCTACTACTTCTGCTGGCAACGCGTACCAGAAACCCACCACCCTTTATGTGAAGTACTTGCCGCGTGTAACCCCCTTAAACTTTCCACCTCTCACCTTGAACGCGTGACCTCTCGTTATTGAATCCTTCAGCCTGGGAAAACGCTTGTCTCTATCCACCCTGTCTATACCCTTCATGATTTTGTAATCCTCTATCAGGTCCCCCCTCAATCTTTTTTTTTTCTAATGAAAATAAACCTAACCTCTCTTCATTGCTAGCACTTTGCATACCAGGCAACATCCTCGTAAACCATCTCTGCAACCTCGCCAAAGCGTCCACATTCTTTTCTAATGTGTAGACCAGAATTGTACACAGTATTGTAAATGCGGCCGAACCAATATCTTATACAATTTTAACATGACTTGCCAGCTCTTATACTCAATATCCCGTCCAATGAAGGCAAAAATACTATATGCCTTCTTGACCACCCTACCCACATGTGCAGCAACCTTCAGGGTACAATGGACCTGCACTCCCAGATCTCTCTGCTCATCAACTTTTCCCAAGGCTCTTCCATTCATTGTAGAATTCGCTCGAGAATTAGTCTTGCCTAAATTCATCGCCTCACATTTATTTGCATTGAACACCATCTGCCACCTTTCCGCCCAACTCTCCAGCCTATCTGTATCCCCCTGTATTCTCTGACAGTCCATTATGCTTTCTGCTACTTCTGAAATCGTCGTGTCATCTGCAAGTTTGTTGATCATGCCAACAGTGCCCTCTTCCAGATCATTTATGTACATCACAAACAACAGTGACCTCAACACTGACCCCTGTGGAACTCCATTGGTCAGCTTTCTACATTTCGAGAAACTCCCTTCAACGACTACTCTCTGTCTCCTTTTGCTCAACCAGTTCTTTATCCAACTAGCGAGAGCACATGCACACCATGTGACTTCACTTTCTCTATTAGTTTACCATGGCGTACCCTATCAAACGCCTTAATAAAGTCCATGTATATGACATGAACAGCCGTTCGTTCATCCATCAACTTGTTCACTTCCTCGAAGAACTCTATTAATTTGGTAATGCACGATCTCCCCGCACAAAACCCCGTTGCCTGTCACTGATTAGCCCATTCTTTTCTAAATATAAATAGATCCTATCCTTCACTATCCTCTGCAGCAACTTTCCCACCACCAACGTCAGGCTCATTGGTCTGTAGTTAACCAGAATATCCCAACTACCCTTCTTGTACAAGGGGACAGCATGATCAACCTTCCAGTCCTCCAGTACCTCACTTGTATTTCAGGATGCCACAAAGATATATGTCAGGTCCCCAGCTATTTCCTCTCTCGCCTCCCTCAGCAACCTGCGATAGATCCCATCCAGTGCTAGGGATTTGTCTACTTTGATAACCTCTCGCTGACCCAACACATCTTCCCTGCTTATGTCAACGTGATTATCTCTAATCTCAAGACGCATCATGTTCCTCTCCTCAGTGAACACTGATGCAAAGTAACCATTCAGAATCTCAGCCATTCTCTCAGGTTCGGCACACAGCCTTACTTCATTATCCTTTAGTGGACCAATCCTTTCCCTAGTTACTCGCTTGCTTCTTATATAAGAACAAAGCACTTTGGCATTCTCATTAATTCTGCTTGCTAAAGCTATTTCATAACCCTTTTATCCCGCTTTATTCCTTGTTTAAGATTTGGTTTACAGCAAACCGATGTCTCAAAAGACCAAATTAAATAAGCAAACATTCTTTCTAGTTTCACATGCATTCCTGAGGCTGGAAAAATGGGAACTTGATTGGTTAGATGAATGCACATATGAAATGAACTGAAAATAAATAGCAAGTCGATCATTCCTGACAACGATTCTTCAAATATACGTCTTCATCTTGACTTACACCCAGGTCTCTTGTATCTGAAATTCGTTGAATAATCTTCTGATTTTCTGGTGGGACAATGTTTTTTGTTGAACTTTTCGAATTTGGGATTGACGTTCTGCCTGGTACAAAGCTCAGTGAGCCTTCTCTTGTGATCTAAGCAACAGAAGGAGCAACATCGATCACAGATAACTCCGGGAATGGAGTCCAGACGGTCGGTACTCATCATTCATTTAAGCACCTGCTCGCCATATTGATGGTCACCCTCTATTGACCTGTTAGACCAGAGATGCCCGAGGTGCAGTGAAACCACCGACCTAGGGCCAGGTGTCATTCATTCTTTTGCTTGTGGAAATCAGGACCTGACTCGAATATTCTGCTCTCAACTTGGACACTGTAACAGAATCCGTTCCTTCTAAAGTATTTGCTTTAGTTACTTTGATAATAACAATAAATCGATCGTTCAGCAACATAAATCAGAGCAAGATGGAATGCAGAGTCACTTACCAGCTGTGACAGTCACGGCCATTCCTGATCCATCTACTTAATCATAATGACACAATCATGCTCCTCTCAGCCTCCAATATACAAGGACCAGTTGTACCTCAAACGATCGAAAAATCATTAACACGATGCTTGACCAAACTATTGTTTCATGAGATTTGGATAGATAGGCAATATTCTCTGTGGTCAAGTTTCCTTTGTCTCAGGTCACCTGATCTTCTGTCAAATGGCACTGGAATACAGAAGGTGGATGTTCACATCATATCAGATGAGAAGAATCGAAAAAAGAAATATGTGCTTGCAAGGGAGTGTTAAGGTATCAGCCGACATTACAGCGAAGTGAACTTCAAGCTAACAATCGATATTGGTGCTGGCGAATTTATATTTTAATTGTGCAGAGTTATTTGTTCGGGCTCCTTTCACTGTGCTTTCTTCCAAATTGGCACAGTGCCATAAATCTGTGTAAAACTTCCCAAGACTAGTTGAGATTTGGGACATTACAGCTGAACTGAAATTCCCAATTCCAGTTGTTAGAACAGGATATCCACCCACGTCAGTATCCTTTAACTGTGATCAGTTCCATTCATCCACACAAGTCTTGACAGCGGGATCACCATTCGAACACACTTGGCATCTGTGAAACACAGAATGTTTTTTTAAAATGACTCAGACGTTGGGACAGAAGCTGCGAGGCAGCAATGTGGGAATTTCTGGATAGATTGCCTCCGTTTTCAATTTCTTTCTATAATAGTCTCCCGTCAGAGTCTTGGAGCGACGGGAAGCCGAGGCCCATCAATGTATATACCGGACCAGTATCGAGCATTACAGTAATCGGTGGAGGTGTCTTCAGCTCTGATATCCCAAATTTACAACGAAAATGTATTTTTTGCTTTATTCAGGGGCACAACACATCTCCCACCGCTTGTGATCCGCTTCCATTCCGTCGCTGCCTGCGTTTGACTAAAGAATTATTCACTCTCAAAATAGTGATAAGAATTATGACTTTCAAAACACAGTTGATGGTGAGAGACTGGCACTCCTTCCTGTTGACCACTACTAGGCTCTGTGTCACGGACTGACTGAAATTTAAACAGAGAGAAGTGAGCGGACATTAGGACATTAACACAACATGGTTAAAATTGCAGATTCTGCTGGAATGACTGAACACAACACATCTTCCATCGCTTGTTGTCCGCTCGCATTCCCTGCGCTGCCTGCGTTTGACGAAAGAATTGTTCACTCTCAAAGTAATGACAAGAATTATGATTTTTAAAAACACAGTTGATGGTGAGAGACTGGCACTCCTTCCTATTCACCACTACTAGGCTCTGTGTCACGGACTGACTGAAATAACCTGGAATTTAAACAGAGGGAAGTGAGTGGACTTTAGAACTGATACACACAACATGGTTAAAATTGCAGACTCTGCTGGAATGCGGGCGAAATCGACAGCAGTGAAGTTTTGATTTCACGCAAAGTTGGTTTCTGCGATCGATACTCACAAGGTAAACAGACACAGAGGATCAAACGAAGAAGTGTACCCGCGTTCCTGTGTTTGGATCTGGTAGTTTGATGATGGGAAAGGGAAGATTACTCCAGAAGCCTGTATGGGGACCTGGACGGAAGTTATTCAGATTGATGGAGTCGATTTGCTAGCTGCAGTGTCCATGATGTATTTGATCGGCCGAGCTACTTCAAGATCTCTGTACTTGAGACAGGTTTGAAGAGGTAGCCTATAGTTTTACGTCACTTCACCAGCTCTGTAAGCGACGTAGTAATCACCTCCCATGTTCGCTCAAAGCCCAAGGGGTGGTGTGGGGATGATGGTAGGGACATTTTCTGCCAGTGATCACTGCAGCCCTTCCTGGCCACGCGTCAATTAGCTGGGTACTCAGTCTGTGTTTTTATTTAGTCTTGTGTGTTGAGCAAAGAATATCGAGCGATGATGCTGGGAGAAACCAAGAACAATATTCACTACTCGATCGTTCCCAGCATCACTTTCTTATAACTCCCTGCCTCGCCCCGATCTCATGTTAATTCAACATTTCTGGAGATGATTTAATACTGAACACCTCAGTGGGACCCAGGTGAAACATCTGATCAGGAAAACTAAACCTGAAACCTTATGGCTTCACTCGGTCTTGCAATTAAGGCTCGGAATACAAAATGATATCATCCAGTGAGAAAGTTATGTTGAACATAGATAATTTACAAGACGAACAAACATTCTCAGAAACTTAAACAGGCAGTTTCTGCAACAGTCCTTTGTGACTGCTGTTCAAATTTAACTCAGAAAGATGTCCCAAGTTTTAACAAGATTACCACGCATTCTTCTGAACTGTGGAGAATGCTGTCTGAGCTTCACGTCGGTACAATCCGACTGTTCCAATAATTAATCTGACGAAGCCTCATTACTCTCCCTCTCTGGACCAGGGTTTAGTGCTCGTGGTGGGAGGTGACCATTCTAAAGGAATTTCATCTCAGACTTCTCCAAAAACTGATGATGTGTGATCTGTTGTGACTGCCATCATTTCTGTTCTTTCCAGGTTTAAGTGTTGATGCTTTTTGTTTGTTTTCCCCTCAAACCTCTACTAAAACCTGTTCTGAGTGTAACATTGAGATTCAGAGGAGTTTAAGTCTGTTAAAGTGAATACCTACTCACTACACAGGGTGGCACTCAGTTTATAACACGTCAATGAACAAGAATAGTATAAGACTTTTATTAAAAGAGGAAGTGTTTGAGAAACTCATTAGGGTTGGCAGCATTCACAGAGACAGTAATATTTTATGTTCCGATTCAAAGGATTGACTTTTGCAACGTGATCTATAGTTGCTGCCAGACCTGATGAATTTCTCTAAAACTTGAATGTCATTAGTTCAGATCGCCAGTACCATGGGCGGCACGGTGGCACAGCACTGCTGCCTCACAGCGCCTGGACCCGGGTTCAATTCCCGACTCAGGCGACCGTCTGTGTGGAGTTTGCAAATTCTCCCCGTGTCTGCGTGGGTTTCCTCCGGGTGCTCCGGTTTCCTCCCACGGTCACAAAGATGTGGGGGTCAGGTGAATTGGCCATGCTAAATTGCCCGTAGAGGTAGGTAAGGGGTAAATGTAGGGGTATGGGTGGTGTTGTGGTGCTGGGCGGGTCGGTGTGGACTTGTTGGCCGAAGGGCCTGTTTCCACACTGTAAGTCTAATCTAAGTCTAATTTAGTATGGCCTGAAGTACCTGTGAAACTCCGAGCCATTTTGTTACGTGAAAGCTCAGTCTTCAAGTTGTTATTGATTGAGACCAGATCACTGATTGAATGCAATAAGCTGTACCAATGTAAGTCCAAAGACACAGATTGTTACAATAGAGCTGGAACTAAGTGGCTGTATTATCCGTTTACTGGATCAGGTCACTGTACTTTGTCAGAGCTTTTATTACAGAGCTAAGAGGTTCTGGTTTCATTTTATTATCCCTGGTGTCAAAATTCTGTAACAATATGTTTGTTGAAGAACGACGTGAGGCAGTATAAATTGAAGAGTGAAGTGTAAAGAATGGGAATGTAACACGGACAGAGGAGTGGTTGAAGGCATCCTTTCTTTGCTGGAACCAGGCTGTAGTTTTATCCGAATACCACTGCACTTTGTTTGAATCTTACAAACATGACCAAGTAATGAAGGTGTTCCGTCTCACAGAGAGGCTTTGGATCCAGTTCTTGAGTAGAGGCACTCAAGCTGATGCATTGATTCTGGGCCGAAGACATTCTTTCCGTGCTGGAAAGAACTACTTGATATGACTGGTAATCGATACCTCCAGTACAGGATGCTACACAAGACAGGACATTGGGTGATTTGAAGCGGAAAGTGTGAGATCTTCTGCCCTGTTTCTTCCGGTTGACGGAGGTGGATGGTTCGAGAGATTATATCAACATTCCAGTAGGAACATAGGAGCCCACTTCTTGTCCTTCTACCTTCCCTGCCCGTATCTCCTTCAATAGAGGCCAGATTATTGTGAAGATTATGAGATAAGAAGTCATGAATCAATGACAATCCAACGGCTGTTCTTACTCAAATTTTCTGGGAAATTTCCCAAGAATTTATCAGGTCCGTTCAAATCAATTTCACAACCTCCCTTTGTGCTTTTGAATGTTCTCTCTCTGACTCTTTTCCATTAAGTATCAATTTCACAGGCAATGGAAAGGAGAGGAAAATTGACGGATGGATGGAAAATTGAACAATCCATTTTATCAGAACCGGGTGAAGTCGTTGAATTGATCATTAATTGAATATTATCTGTTTTGGAAGATTGAATGAAAAAGCCTTATTTACAGTGCAGAGAAACTGTAACTGTGTTGCTTGGATGGACAAAGCTGACGCCAAACATCTGATCCAGCGGAACAGACAGGAATGAATGTTCTATTCTGAACGGCATTCCTAACGTGGAGGATATACTGCAGTATGTAGCGACCGGCTCAATTGCCATTCTGTTCAGAAAACACATTGCTGGTAGCAAACAGAGAATACGCATTTCACTTGTTGGAACTGTGGAAGTGATTTTCTCAGTCATCCACCCTGTTGAAGCATCATCAAGTTCACACTGTGGAAAAACTGATTGCACACCCTTCTCTAATTCTAAACTCCAGCAATTTTCCACGTCTTGTCCGTACTGGAGAACAGTAATTTTGAATAAGAAATGTTTCTCTTTCACAGATACTGCCAGACAAGCTGAGCTTCTACAGCACTTTCTGTTTTTGTATCAGATCTGCAGTTCCACAATGTTTTGTTTGTTTTGACTAGGTAGTACTAGAACATATGACAGATAGATTGATCATGAAGGAATTGGTTCAGTCGTGTATTTAAGGAGCAAAGGGATT
Source organism: Hemiscyllium ocellatum (assembly GCF_020745735.1). Taxonomy (NCBI): domain Eukaryota; kingdom Metazoa; phylum Chordata; class Chondrichthyes; order Orectolobiformes; family Hemiscylliidae; genus Hemiscyllium; species Hemiscyllium ocellatum. The sequence goes on along the minus strand of NW_026867501.1, from coordinate 61,916 downwards.
TATAGAATCGGAATAATTGATGGTGGAAATTTTAGAGCTTCTGTCATGTGCAACTGAAAAAGATGGTCTCCAGTCATGAAGCAAGTGAAATCAAGAATGCACAACAGACATGAATGAGATGAGTGAAGACGTTTTGAAAGGGTTTGCTTCTGCAGGAGATTACACTGACAGGAGGAGTTCTAACCCTAGACCAAAATGACGATGTGAATCTTAAACTGTTGTGTGGCATCCAACTCCAAAACCTTTATAGTTTCGGGAAGACATTAATACATTATGTAAAGTAAGTTAAAACAAATGCAATTATTTTCAGAATCACTGACATTGTCGACATTTGTGGACATTGTAAGTGAACTTCTCAACTTTTCTTAATTTTTTTTTATTTTCTACTCTGCCAACCTTTGAGGCACTGCATAGGTCGCTGGTTAATGATTTGCCCCTCAATTCCACCAGAACCAACTACCATTAAAATATACCAGCAGGTCATCGATGCCTCCAGTACAAAAACAAATCAAACCAAATCAAATCAGATCAGTGGAAAGCTCTTTCTCATGACGCCCTTGGGAATCGTGGTCTCCACGACTAGAAACTGCGTGATTTTTCTGACAGTTTGGATGTCTGTATGGTCACTTTCTCAGTGACTAATCGAAAATAGACTTGTTAAGGTATTTTGCAAAATGTTTTGATTCATTATCTACCCCAAGACCTGCAAGAATGTGTTGTAAAATATGAATGAGATCGCATTTGTGATTTTGTTGCTGTATGACCTGATTGGATTACAATGACTTTGTTTCCCCATATTCAGCGCTGATGAACAGCGTCGTTCTGTGTGAAGACGCCGGTGTGTATCAGCAGCTCAGATAAATTAGTAAATCACTTCCCCCACTCAAAAGAGGAGTGCGTTGTACTTAGAAGACGAATCGTTGTTGAGTTAGATGTAAGGATGATGTGGTAAATATTTTCCCACTCATGGCGGGAGAATGGCGTCGCGGGACCTGAATTCGCGGATGTACAGTGAGTTGCGGCGATCTCTTGAACCTACTACTATCGTGAGATGAGAAGAACAATCTATCATCGTTATGAACACGTTGATGAAGAATACGTTTACCAGAGTGACTTTCGAATTTCTGGCAGTTTGGACATTTAAAAGGTCTCTTTTCTATTAGTGTGAATGCAGTGATGTAAGAGCATACGTGATGGCCCGATGAATTCCTTTCCATACTTCGAACAAATCAATGGCTTCTAATTAGTGTAACTGTGTCGATGAATTTTTAACTCATATGGGTATCTGAACTCTTTCCCACAATCCATTGCGTAGGTGAAATTGAATCTCTCGAGTCTGGATGATCTTTTGAAGTCTTCTTTACACTCAATACGTGTTCTTTTAATTGCACATTTATTGGTGAAATGATTATTGAAGAGATTTGCTTCAAATCTATCTGAGCCTCGGTCATCTTTTCAATGTCTGGTCTGACATTTATTTATTCACTTATTCCCGGTTGTCATTGAACTATCAACCTCATATTTGTCACAAGTGCTTTTCCCCTGAGAATCTTAATTTTGCTTTTGCATGTTGTCTTCAAAATGGCATTGGTTTTGCGACCACTGTCTGCACCGTTGATGGGAATAAACCTTAATCGTGTCGGAAATACTTCTGCTTGAAAGCAGTTCAATGTTCACCCGTGATTTTGATTGCAATTTATCTGGCTCCGATACATTTGTACCCATTGAAGTTTGTTTATCTCCTAATGACTCTGATTCTTTGCTGCATTCTTTGCCTGTAGGCGGAAGGAACAAACGTTGGTGTTCCAACTTCAAAATACATGATGTTCAGATCTTGATGACTTTAATGACTACGTCAGATTTTGATGAGACAGATGAGCTCAGTTTCACAGCTACCAAGTATCTGTTTCAAATGCACTGCAGAAATAAAACGTAATTAAAGCCTTCAACACCAGATCAGAATGGACGTGCAGGAGTGAATATTCTCTCGAATAAATGTACAACAATGCAAAGACTGGAGATCTGAAACGAACGAGTAGCTTAACAGGTCCAGCAGTACCTTAGTAGAGTAAATTACAATTAACATTTCAAGTTCAACCACTCTTATGCATTATTGGAAACGAAACGCTGATTTGCCTCCAAAGATGCTGCCAGACATGCGTTACTTCGCAATTCCAGCCTTACTTCACTTTTCCTCTTGGTTTAAATTGCCCGTGGATAAATCCCCTGCTAAACGATTTTACCAACTCCATCCCTGTGAATTTTGAAGAGCTACTCACAGCTTTCTTTTCCGCATTCAGGATTAGTGCGCATGCACTCTGTTGACCATTGCACTCCAGCAGCAAAGACGTCAACCGTTCGTTAGGGCTTGTCATTGAGACATGCGGTGTCACAACTTCAGGCTGTTCACTATCAGTGCAGGACCATGAATGTCATGTTCGACGTTTGAGATCAGCACTGGGTGTTTATCATGTTCTTTCAAGAAACCATCAATGATGAGTGCATTCTGCAGATGCAGTCCTGGAATAATTTAGGCAAAACGAATTAGAATAAATTGTTTTTATTAATTAGTTGAAACTGAAGAATCTTAAGAACCGATGGATGAGTAAGGGACGATTGCGAGTGGTAGAGTGAGGAAATACAAATAAGGTGAGATTTGGAGTCTGATGCGGAATCACAAAGTAGCAAGTTTAGTGTGGGCAAGAAGTTCCAAGAGGGGAAGCTGCTGCCGTTGCTTATAAAAGGAGGGAGACAGCTGCAAAACATTCCTTGGGGAACCCAGGATCTGGAAAGGCTGATAAATGTGCTGCCAAATTTGCATGATGGAGTAGGAAAGTTGATTAGAGCCTTTGAAGAATACATCGCATGACAGTTGTTGGCTATGGGGGATTTGAAGGTCCTGCCAATACGGGTGGTGGGACCCCCAACTTAAGAAAGATAATTGACTGAGCCTACTTGAAAAATGTTGTGGACAATCCGATGATTGATGGTGCTGGGTTTGATCGAGTAAGACAAAGGGAATGGAAGGCCCTTGGACTCGCCTAAGATCGATCCCAATGCTTTGAGAAAGGATCCATTGGGAGACACTGGATAATAGGCGCCTATTTGGAAAACCAGTTGAAAAGTTAGAAGTTTGATACAGAACACGATGTGGAAGTTAGTCAGCTGTTGATTATTATGTTTCAGACTGGTATTTTTGAGGCAATTCCCCCTCAATTCAATTCTAAGCTAGAGGACGTAGTGTCTCTGATGTCCAAGGCCCGTCAGGAATTCAGAGATCACATCTTCCGTGCCGTCGAAAGGTACCACAAAGACAAAAAGAAGCTCTCTGAAAGCAGGAGGATATGATAAGAAATTTGATGCAAACACAGCTCGAGGAACTTGAAAAGACACTGAGAAAAAAGTTAGATTCTGTTGCCAGTGACAACTGGGATGTTCAGCGCCGATGAAATGAACAACATGCTTGTCGAGGGAAACCCGTTATCGTCGCCTGGCAAGAGCCAGACAACCCAAAGCCGATAATACATGTTTTTGGAGGAACTTTTACACGGATATCATAGTAAGGGCAATATAAAATTAACTAACAGTCTCGACGGAACTGAGGTCCCCCAGGACAGAGGCAAAGAGGTGAGTGGCCAAAAGGTATGGTGAGAGGTCAGACTTAGGGAGGATCAGAAATAGTGTGTTTGGAGTATTCTCAACCTGGTCATTTTGGAAGGACTTGCCTTTATTGGACCTCCCGGCCCCAGGGTAGACCTATGGTTCAGGAATGACCGACTGTCTCCCCACAAAATCGCTACAGGCCCAATAGGCATGTTAATCTGTACAGGATGTGCTAGGGGTGCACAGAGAACCCAAGTGATAAGGGGCAATACTCTATTATTATACGGGAGGCTGAACTAGAACTTTATCGTGCAGGTTAGGTTGAAAGGACAGTTTATTCCTATGATGATTGGTACTGGAGCAATTTATACTTGTGTTCAACCGCAATCTGCCCCCCGCCTTTCCATATCAGGAAAGTTTGGTGGGACTATAGGGTCATTGCAAAAACTGCAGTTGACAAGGTTTACAGCTCCAGTAAGTTTACAAATCAGTCGTCATGTCTGTATTAGTCCCTGAGGTGACACCAATTGATTTGCTGGGTTGGGACGCCTTTTTGAAGTGAGAACTAAAATTGAAGTGTACGCAAAAGGGATTTGCTGTAGGTATAGCGAATTCTCAGTTGATGTTGCAGGAAACCAGAAAGGCTGTTGTATCGACGACAGAGATGGTTATATTTGGGAAACTTGGAAATAATGGAGGAAAGAGGCTTTAGGTTTACTGCCTTTGGCGTTGCCACCCTAGTCTGATGTGCATTGTACAGTGATTTTTAACGAGATTCAAAGTAAAGTCGTAGGGGAGCGGTGGCACTGCGAGGTGGTCACGCCGCAGCATTTACAGAGTGTAGCTATAGCGACAGGGAAACAAACTGGTTTCCAAAAGATCAATGAGGATTCCATGCAACATTGTGCGTGGATTGTCGTGTTGATGAACTTATTGACGATGCCTTCAGCGTCAGCTTTTATAAAGTAACAGGCACACAAGATAGGTAGTGATAGGGTGGTCAAGGAAGATCAGGCAGCAGATGAAGCGGCTAGACTGGTTTTTGTGTGTGCTTCAGATGTCATTGCAAACCAGTTGTGTTTTGATCCAGAGCCAACGATAGCCGACATCATTGTAATGCAACGTAAGCCGACCATAGCTGAGCGCTGGTGTGGGGGCAAAGGAGGAGGCAGGCGTAACAATGAAAGCCTGTGGTGCACAGAGGAAAGTTTGTGGGTGGCGCCCAGCCCTTTGTTGACCATTCTTATCACAAAGGCACATGGGTTTGATCATTGTGCCAGAGGCAGATTGCTGAGCAAGATAAAGAGCGATGGCATTTGGCCACCTTGTAGGCTTCAATGGATTACGTATTATTGCAATGTGATGTCTTTGCTCAAAATAATGTCAAAAAGGGAAAAGCGACCCTTACAGGATAGACACCTGCACCTGAAGAGCCATTTAAGCATTTGGTGATTGACTATGTGGACACGATAAAGACGGTGAGAAAGAAGAGATGTATGTTGGTGGTCATTAACAGGTTTAGTAGCTGGGTAGAAGCGATCCCGTCGAAGGATTCTGTGGAAGGCACAATGACAACTTTTTAACAACATAAGTTATTCTGAGGTTTGGAAGACTGTCTGAGATCAGTCCGGATGATGGGTCTGCCTTTATCTAGAAAGTGGCTGAGTTGGTGCGACAGGTTTTACATATTAAATAGAGGTTTGGCTGTGTGTATCATTCCCAGTCGCAGGTTATGGTGGAACGGGTTACTGTTAATTTGAAGGATAAGTTGAATAAAACTTGTGTGGCCAGCAATCTTAACTGGGTCGATTCCCTGCCGTTGGCACAAATGCATTAGCATATGCGGACTAACCGCATGACTAACTTAGTGCTGCATGATATGCTTACTGGTGGACTGATGCCAGTGCTCGAGTGGAGGGGTTTGTTTGACGTGCCCAGCATGGAAGAATTGGAACATAATCAAAAGTAGTGCGTGCAACGGCGAACTATGATACATGGGCTTATCCACACGCAGGAAATACTGTTGGATCCAATGTTTGGTAACAGGCAGGGGCCGTTTGCCCCACGATATCTGATGTATGTACGGATTTTCCTGAGAAAGTGTAATGAGCCGTGAAGAGAGGGTTCTTTTATGGCAATCAGGGCGTCACCTACTGCCGTTCATTTGAGGGCAGATCTGCCTGATATCATCTTGATCACTGGAACAGGATGCTCCCAACTGCACAGATGGACTCAGGGGTTGAGGTATGTGAGGGGTGAGAATGGACTGCGATGGTTGAAAGGGCGTGCTGAGTGATACACCTTTATTTGTCCCACAACACTCGGCGACTGCAGCGTTCGGAGATACTGTTGCCTCTGGGGTTGTCGGTTTCTGGAAGGTGTAATTTCTCCTAATTGTGTGACTGAGGACGGGTTGGGGAAGGTCAATTAATACCCCATCTCCGTCCTGAACGTTTCTGTTCCTGTGCTGACTTGGGGTCGAACGATTTGGCGGACTGACAGACCTCACTTGATAGTGCCAGTGTCCCATTCCAGTCTACTCTGCACCACTCTAAACGGGAGTACTTCCCTGATCCGGCAATGCATGTTGTGGGTATGTTAGCGAAGGGATATCCCCAATGTTCAAGGCCAGAAATGAGATTGCCATGGCCTGGGAGTTGCTTATCCCTGCCATTGGTATTAGCAAGAATATTGAGTAGGTTAATTCTATCTATTACAGTCAGAAGAGATTTATTAGTTATCCTGATGATGCCCTCTCTGCATTGTGTGATCAATTGAATGTGACCAGTCGAATTGCGTGACGGATGAGGCAGGACTTGAACTGGTGGTTGGCTGAGAAAGATGGGTTCTGTGCACTGACTAGGGAACATTGCTGTACCTTGATTCCCATTAACACTAGCCTGGACAGATCTTTTAACAAGTGATGGGTAAGCTATGGAATTTATGGAAGGCGCTTAAGAAGACTGCTAGGTATGGCCATCGGTCCTTCGACTGGTTGGATGGAATTTTGGGCGGATGGGAGTGGGGCTTGTTTTGTTAAGACTGGGATTGTTGCCGGTTTTGTGGTGCATGTTGTTGACTTTGTGTTTTGCTGTGCTCGACCTCTTATTAAGTCTTTGTTAGTGTGTCTTGCTGCGCAACAATTCCCTGTTGTTCCAGTGTACTCTCGTTAGGCCCCCTCTTCCACTGCAGCTTCGCCACTCTAGTACCATGATCTGCCACCTGCTGAGGTGTTGAAGCCTTGTTCGGATGGACCGGTCTGACTTGCATGCGTTGTGTGAGCATATTGTTTGTGTAGGGTCTTTGGGCCATTTTGTTTCCTGTTCCATTTATTCTGGGACGCATTTTTGGCCTGTGACTCCAGATGTGGAAGGAGATTCCTTTGAAACTTGGACCTGAAAATTGTTATTTCCCATTTTTCGGCTCTGCCGATCTATTTGCCCTTTGTGCGTCCTGCCTCCTTGTATTATTTCTCTGTGTGAGGCCTATCGGTCTCAAAGGGGGGAATAAATGAATGTTACTCTGCCAGTTATGTAACTAGCTTAGTGTTGCAATGTATGCCCGAGATCATGTTACAGGGCTCCAGTAACAGATAATGGCAGTGCATTTTGATAGGCTAGTTAAAATACTGGCAGAAGAGCTCATGTTGAAGATGATGGTGGGGCGATGTGATAGGTTAAGTGCAATGTAGGGAACAGTGTGACAGACAATGAATAGTTTAGAAAGACAAAGTGAGACAGAATGATTTGTTATGCTAATGCAAGCTGATAAGCACGGGAAGAACAGCTATATAAATTGCAGAAAACAAAGAGCTTGTGGGGAGTCAGGGAAGACAATTTGTTGGGTCCCACAGCTTTGTTTTTGCAAGATTAAAGTTTAATTTCGTGAAGGATTTTCTGTTTCTACTGGCATTTTTTTTCATAGAACATTGAGTGATTCTTCCACAGCAAATTACAGACAAGTCTTCAGTTTTTCGACTTCGGGTTCATAATCTGAAAAACTCGAAATTTGGGGAGGAGTTTGCTATATGATAAATAAGTGAGACAACATGTGAAATAGAAAACTTTATCTTGATGAGGAATATTGTATCAAACCACTGGTAATTAGAGGCACTTTCAATATAAGGGAACAGTAATAGGAATAATGTGATAGAAAAATAAAGTATGGTCTCTTGCAGTAACCATCATGTTAGGGCTTGATCCATCCGACAACATTATTTTTAGTGATCAGCATTGATACCAAATATGAGCAGCAACACTTCCCCCTTTTCTTAAATAAAAACTATTCAGACATGGTCTATTGCAGTATGTGGTATGTAGTCTAAGAGGAGCATAGCTATAACCTCGTGAAATTGAAAGTGAAACAAGGCCTGGTGCAATACAGATGATAACATAGTCACGTCAAATATTTATTTGGCATGCAATAGAGCTGCACAGTGGGAACAGAGAAACGGTCTAGAAGCTTAGACTTAGAGCCACAAAGTAGGGACACGTGTATTTTAGTTCAATTCGACAATATCACTCGAAAGCATTGTGATACGTCGTCCAGTGCAGAAAGAAATGAGAATTGACAAAATTATGAAATATACTCGCACACATACTCAAGCTTAATGTACACTAAACTGACCTCTTTTAAAATATACAGCGTCTGATCTACTGCATCGTATCACAGAATAGTAATTCGTTTTACAGGGAAAATCAATTACATGACCATATTAGTACGTGGCGACCAAGGGTCTACAAGAGGAAAGTAAGACATGGATTTGTGCACTGAGGTCTAAAAGGCCATACCATTGCATGAACGTCCATGGGAGCTCATGTCATAATAGCTTTTGCTTCATGAATTGTTTTACAATAGTAGACAGCTCAGTTAGTGCTCCAATGGGACCTTCATATTTATGAAGAAGCTTCAGACCTGTCCGAAAATGATAAGAAATTATTGAAACAAAAGCGACAGAAACTGACACATGTCAAGGATGTAGGCACTAACGTAGAAAACAAGGGCCTAAACAAACACTATTACATGGAGTACAACGACTAGAGCAGTGATAATGCCAATCACCTCGTAATAATCAAATGCCACAATGGCAAATCATGAATTTGAAATCAGCAAACAGCAGAATTAATGCAATCACCGTTAAAACTCAAACATATTCACTACTATTGTTTAGATAAGGAAATCGGCCATTCGAGGTTCGTTTAATCAATGAGTGACTCCAGAAACACGAGCAGTACATTAGCTGTTAACCATTCTTGAAATGGCTTCATAAATCTTTTTTATTAAATCAAATCAACCTAACAAAGGAATTGCAATTGGAAGACTACTGATAACGAATGTTAACCCAGTCGACGAGAAACTCTTTGACGCTACCTTTTGGAAGCTGGTGCCAATATCATGAAAGTTGTCCCAAAGGCAAATCAAAGAACGGCCTCTCATAGTGAAACATATTGCATCATATTTACTAAAGAATGCCCCACATACCAACATTATCATCGTCTCTGGGTACGTTCCATTTGAGTGACCAAAATTGAAATGCTCAAAAACCCATGAACTTCCACGGCACAAGGGCAACGTAGCCAAGAAATTTTTTTGACGACACACTTTCCTCTCATTTCTCTGAATGTTCATGTTGATGAATCCATGCTGAACAAGACTTTCGAGGCGAAATTTGAGGTGCAATGGCACAGAACGTATTCTTGGTGGTGTTCCCAACATTAGTGTTTTCACATAGTAGTGCCCTCAGCCAGGCTATTCGATTTTATCCTCAACACTGATATTTATCTGAAAACCTGGAATACTGGCCAAATATGTTGTTTTGCGCTGAAATAAAAACAAGACAAACTCAGCCAATTAATGTCCCAACAGTCCACTGTCTATCAACAGCAAAGTGTTGTATGAGTTTATTGATAGTGCCATAAGGCTGCGTTTGCGCAGATCATTGATTCTCATCTTGAATCCCGGGAGGGTCGTTCGCGTTCTAATTGCAGTCTTATTTCAAAATTGGAAACAGTTTGGGAACGCCATGTGACAGAAGATAATGACCGTCTGTGAACTGGAGACTGGAATATGATGCAATACTCCGCACTTATCTGGAATAGAGAAGTTCCAAAACACTCCAAGATGCTCGACAACATCCGTGGCAAAGCAACCTGATTTGCAGGCATTTCATCTTCCTCCTGCAACTTTCAACAGCGTCATCCTATAGAGAGCAATATGCACCCTCCTCGAGGCACGCTGTGGTTAGGAACCAGTCCGCCAGCAATATTTTCAAAATGCACGACATCTGGCATCATACTGGACAAATGTAGAAGATGCATTGGAACACTCCCTACATTTAGGTTCGCCTTCACATGATTCGCCATCCTCAGGTATTGGGTCCTCTTTGGGTTTGTCATCTATATAACTGAGTTCGTTGCGAATACAGAAAATACTCATTTTAATTTGTGGATGGAACAAAAATGCTGGTATGGTAGACAGTGACAAATGGCATCCAGTATGATAAACAGATCTTGAGAGTACTTCGTGTTTATTTTGAAACATCCGTGTTGCTAATTCTGTGATCCAGATATCTAAATTAAGGGAAATGAGACCAGAATACAGCAGAAAATATCGAAAGATCAACAGAAGTGAAAACAATTGGATATGTGGATGGAGGAGAAGGAGCAATGTATTTCCATGTCATAAACATCCAAGTAGAAAATCGAATTCTGGGAAATACATTAATAATAATTGCCATGGACAGAATGGTTAGAAACCATTGAAGGAGAATAGCAAGAAAGAAAAAAAAGCAGCGAGCATGTGGTGCAGACTTTAAACAACAGATTAAATCATAACTCAACGAAACATGAAGGAATTATGATTGCCTGTCCTTTGACGTCAATGCTTATGCAATCCAGTCATCTCAAGAACATATCCTGAAAATTCAACATCTGTTTTTGCCCATCCATAAATTTCACAGAGATCCCACCAGAGGGCGCTAATCTGTAGTCTATGTGTTTGCTTACTTGTTTACAGATGACACAAAAGCATGTGGGATGGCACGCGTTGAAGGTGACTCAAAGAACTCACCATGTGCCGTCCCATATGCTTTTGTGTCATCTATAAACTTGTCAGTAGTACGTTCACTTTAGTCAGTATTTAGATGGTGTGTTGACGTGTGTCTCTCGTCTTTTACCATTCTCATTCATATGAGGAACATTTGATTGCAATGTTCAATTTCTTAACGGATCAGTTGCCTTTCTAAGGGTGCTAGTGGCAATAATCATGTTTATCGCTGACAATGCGCGGCAATATGATGGTGAGCAAACATTTGGACACACTGTATCTGTCATAGAAACATAAGTTACATTTGCGATAATTAAAGATAAAGTTATACAAGACTTTTGACAACGTAGAATCACTACAGTACGGAAGCAGACCATGAAGCCTATTGAAACCAAACTGACCGACTGAAAACATGCACCCTGTCCTATCCCATTCCATTAACCAAGCATTTCCCACGCTAGTCCATATATCTTGCACATCATTGAACTGTTTGCGCATACCTGGAGCACATCACGAGCGTGTAATCTTCATGACCACCCTCACCCAAAGTTAGAATTTCATCTGCGACCCTAGTGCCGTGTGACAGACTTACTAACCACGAACTTTCCATGCCAGCCAATGACGTTTGCCAGCAAATGCAGAGAAAGCTGCATTCGATTCTACCTTTGCATAAATTGATTTTTTTTGAAATTTTTTTGTCTCTAGTTATTTTAATCCAAATGTCTCAGACCCAGAGAGCTTCCACATCGGTTTCAGGGAACTCTCATCGTCAGCGAGCAGCTCTGCGCACTGGGGAATTCCAGTCCTGATAGTCGAACAACATGAACAACTTTACTTCTTTTAGCGTTGCCTAAAGAAATAATAACTGTTTTAGGACAACATGTGGTTTAAACTCTGTACATCACCGTGTTGCTAGGTGAACAAATTGACTTTTACTAAAAACAAATAATAAAGAACTTACTGCATATCTGAAACAATAGCGAAAATAACTGGAGAAATTCAGACAGTCTGGCAATTCTGTGAAGAAAAAAACAATCAACGTTTGAGTACCAGAAGCCGTTTTTCAGAACTTTGCTCCCTTTTTCACAACTGTTACGGCATGAAACGGTCCTCACACGAGAGTTGAAGTGGTCCAATTAAAGAATGAAGCAGCTCCAAGTTTCATGTCTGTCACGAGATGTCTTTGCCAATAATGAACCAATAAGCAGAGATCCGGAAGTTAGTCAATCATTTCACAACTCTTGACGAAAACAATTTTAGCTTCGGCCAGTTCGGCTCATATTCAACGTGATAGTCGTACAAACATGTCGTCTGGAACTGTTTGTTTACTACTCACAGCTGCAACTTTTCTTCTAAATGGTATGTTCAAAACTTGTGGAACTTTTATGCTTCAGGTCTTTGCCGGGATATACATTGATTTGAGCACTTCGGGCAACAGCAAGGCAGAAACACATTCTCCACAGATGAAAATCACCTGCGTCTAAGATTTCCGAAAACTATACAAAGCCTGGGAGAAATTAACGACTACGCTTGGACAATGACAGGGGAACAGCTTGGCTGGGAATCCAGACAGGACTGAAGCGATTGAAATGACGTGACAAAGGAAGGACTTTTAAACTCAACGACTGTTTTCAATTATCCTCTCGGAAAGGGAATGGGAAATCATGTCGTTAATAGTGTGGCCTGTGTTTTAAAAAAAAAACATTTTATTTTATCTGTAAAAGTCCATAACAGTTCCAGTCGCTGAGTTGCATGAAATTGATCCTTTTCTAGTTTCCCTGCCTCTTCTTTCTCTGTTTACTTTTCAAGGTGAACGGGCTGATTCAAGGCTGAACAGGCTGTGGCTGTTTTCTCTGGAGCGTCGCGGGCTGAGGGGTGACCTTATAGAGGTTTATAAAATTATGAGGGAAATGGATAGGGTAAATAGACAAAATATTTTCCCTGGGGTGGGGGAGTCCACAACTAGAAGGTATAGTTTGAGGTTAAGATATAAAAAACACCGAAGGGGCAACTTTTTTTTACGTAGAAGTGGTGGAGGCTGGTACATTTGCAACTGTTAAGAGGCATTTGGATGGGTATATGAATAGGAAGAGTTTAGAGGGATATGGGCTGGTTACTGGCAGGTGGGATCAGATTGGGTTGGGATATCTGTTCGGCATGGATTGGTAGGACCGAACAGTCTGTTCCCATGCTGTACATCTCCATGACTCTGTGAAGTAATCTTTAAAATTTACTCTCACTCCTGGCTCCTACAGGACTTTGTTGTGCAGATTCCGTCACGCAACGACCGGATGCAATCGCAGTGAATGAGGGGGATGATGTCCTGTTATTTTGTAATTACACAGCTACAACAAGTAGCGATCCTACCCTGTTCTGGTACAGGCAGCATTCCAACGGCTTCATGGAATTTCTCGTAAAGAGAAGCCAATATATCAGCACCGCAGACAGACTTCCAGAAGACCGGATTTCCTCGAAGTTTGATCATGTGAACCGCACTATCCAGCTGAATGTGTTGAAAACAGAACTTACAGACTCCACAGTGTATTACTGCGCACTGAGCCCCACAGAGACTCGGAACATGGCTGACCCCGTACAAAAACTGTCAGACAGCAACTGCACATGATAGCACGTCAACGAAACAGTGAGAATAGGGGCGGATCTGAAGTGGTATCCGAGTTCAGGGTGATAGCATATACCTCGCGTATGAACACCAAAATTTAACAGTTAGTAATCTGATTAAAATGGATTAATACTGTTAGTTCAATGAATTACGTACAAATAACTTCTTTTGTGCGTTTTGAGATGCCCAAAGGTGTTTCAATGTTTCAATGATGATGTGGTGTAGAAAATGCAGCAACCAGTCGAGTTTAAACCGAATCCTCCAACGACATGGGGAATTGTAGGATTCGGTTGAGAGGTAATAGCCTGCCATGTAATTGTAATAATCACTCACTCGTGAAAGTATAATGACATCAAAAGCACTGCGTGTTACTGAGTACTGCCGCTGTACGGCGTTTCTTCCAGTTCTAGAATGATGAAGGATCGATTCAGTGATCCAGAATCATGCAGACTTGATTAATATGTCAATAAGAAAGCGGGATCTAATACACATCGGTAAACTATTACCTAATCAAAAACATATTTTGATGACTGAGTAGTAAGTCCGAGCCGCCAGTGAAAGTTTTCGTCACTCTGCTGTTCGTCTGGATGGAAATTAACATTTTTCATCCTACATGTAAACGTTTCATTCTTTGCCAGCAGTTTTCTACTGCAAATTTAACTTCCGTAAAGAACAACGGGGTTCCTCTTCAGATGACAATTGATATAAAACAAACCTATGTTGAAACTGAGTCACGAAAGAGACATTCTTGAATGTGGATGCTCGAATCAAGTTAAATCCGCTTCTGCAGATTACGGGTCGCACTTGGGACTTGGCACCCCTCAGGAGATAACACATTCTGCACAATTCTGAATAACTCTTTCGTTATAGGAGTGTTGAAACCTATTGATGGAAACCACGAATTGTCATGAGAGTTTATGAGAGGCAGCTGCACGGAAAGTTTATAAGAGTGTTCAGTCTTTGTCTCAGTACGTCATTGTCCAGTGTTGCAAAACAAGGTCTGACAACTCAGGACCACCAACACTAATAATGTCTTAACTTCCTGTTGATTCAGTCAAGACGTTGAACCAACAGTTAGAGTCAGTCAGAGAACAGTGTAGAAACACCCCAATGGCCCAACATATCCATACTACAGGATTATGGAAATATTTTTTGGAATTGAACCCTGCTGAACTCCCCTACAGGCAGTCTGTTCACTTCGCGCATTAACTTTGTTCATAGAAGTCATTTGGAATGCCGAACAGTTATGATGGCTATCAGAAAATAATTAGTTTGGAAATGCATGCCATGTTGTTAATGACTACTGTATGGATGTCTTCACGCAAGCTGAACACACGATCAAAAGATTTACAAGGATGTGCTAGTGTTGGAAGGTTTGAGCTGTTGTGAGATGCTGAACAGGCTGGAGCTGTTTTCCCTGGAGGGTCGGAGGATGAGGGTTGATCTTATAGAGGTATATGAAATCATCGGGGCATTGATAGGCTGAATGGACAATTCATTTCCGTGAAGTGAGGGACTACAAAACTGTTGGATATAAGTTTAAGGTGAGAGTGAAAAGATTTAGAAGGGACCTAGAGTGCAACATTTTTATGCATGGGCTGAATTTTCATAGAGTCCGTTGGAGTGCGATGAAGTGTTGGAGGCTGGTATAATTAAAACATTTTAAAGATAATTTGAATATGAATATGAAGCGCTATGAATGATATAGTCAATATGCTTTCAAGTGTTACTAGATTTTGTTTCGGTTTTCTAGTCGTCCAAGTCACTCTTTCCTTGCTTTGTATCTCTCTGACTCTCTGACTCGAGGTTGTCGACTTTCTCTGAACGTGGCGAAGGAAAATATAACTGGCTACCATCAGAGGGCAGGAGTAGCATGAAAGATAACGTTTACATATAAAGCAATGGAGGAATCATTCGTTTCGCAGTTCAGCAACCCTATGGATTCAGAATTTATATTTATTTGAGTAAGGGAACCTATCATAATATTTCCAAATTTCTCTTCATTCCAAGAAGGTTTGAGTAACAAACAAGGAATTATTGCTATTGCTCAAGAAAGTGTTAAAAGCACATCAATGAGAAGTTCACGGTCATTTCCATACACTGGGCTTTAACTCTATATTATGAAAATTAGCAATCAAACACCTCCAAATGGAATGATAGGTCCAAGAAGTCTAAACTCGAATCAGAGTAATTGGATTGCGACGCCAGTGATCTTGCCAAGATGCCATTGACAGTTAATCTCGTGAAGGTATATCTCAATGTGATTAGGAAGGGAGAGTCAGAAGTTTGACTTGTTTGCTGTGCAAGAGTCGTGCTGAGATTCAAACTCGAATAGTGTGCTTGCTTTGGCGTGAAAGTTGCAGTGTCTTGGTCTCCAGTAGTTTTGCTGTCTTTATGCTGAGTGGAGAGTTTGTGGGTTTAGAGGGTAATGCTGAAGGAGACATTGAGCAAATTTATTGACAGAGTATAAAAGAAAGCATCAGATTAACATGGAAGCTTGAAGTTCTGATAAGTAACGAAGTACTATGTACTTGCAAAGTAAGTATGAGAAGAACATTTCTTATTTGTATTTTACCACAGAGCCCACTTTCGTCTTCTGGTCGAATACATCAAACAAAAAAGTCTGTTCTCTCTTTTTGTATTAATTGAAAAGTGACACGGAAAGTTTGCATTATCGTGCTCAAGTCTACCAGGAACTGTTTGCTGTGTGTATTGGCTGCATGGAGTTGTCCTAATCAGTAAGTTGCTGTTTTAAATGGGTTCTGCACCTGAGACGAGACGATATCACTGGTTTGGTTTGTCTCTGTTTCCACCTTCTATATTCAACCCATTAAATTCATACTGAACGGTCACTAACTTATTAAACAAGTAGATGCGGTTTTGATTGTTTCTTGTAGTGTACCTCCTTCTTCAACACTTCTTTGAGAAAAAAAAATCTTTTTTGCGCCTTAATCTGTCTACATGTACTTTTCAATTTTTTCATTTAACTTTCTGAGTTAACAATGATTGGTTTATATTCTTAGTAGTATCATTCTTCGTCACTGATATATCTTTGTTGTCAGTCATGAACTGTTGTCTTCTGTTGCTTTTAATTACATTATTCCATCTATTCTTATTCTTTTGCATGGACAACTTGGAACAGTTACGAATGTGTCGAAGAGAGTGGTGCTTGGAAAGCACAGACGGTCAGGCAGTACTGGAGCAGTAGGAGAACCGACATTTCAAGCAGAAGCCCTTCAGCATTTTCTTGCTCCTCGGATGTTGTCTGATAGGCTGTGCTTTCCAACAACACACTACTTTCTTTGATCTCCAGCATCTGCAGTCCTCACCTTCTCACAGTTACTTATTGACCAAGTTTCTTCATTCCAAAGTAAGGGCTTATTTCAGATTCATCATACTCACCCCTCGCTTGTATCTGAACTATACCTGCTGTTATTCGGTGATCCCTCTCTTGCCTCACAAGGTTGACCCTCATCAGAGAATGTAGGTGGAGTCGAGGAGGAGATGACCTCCTGGTATTACTGATGGCCTGTTAATCCAGAGAGCCAGGTTAATTTCTGGGCGCACAGTTACGAATCCTGCTCTGATAGATGGTAGAATCTGAATTTAATTTTAAAAAGTCTATCTCATAATGATTATGAACCTATTGTCGATTGTCGGAAAAACCCATCAGGTTCACTGATGTCTTTTAGGGAAGGAAACTGCCATCCTTTCTTTGTCTGTCCTATTTTTGCCTCCAGACTCACAGCAATATGGTTGAGCCTTAACTGCCCACTTTTAGGAGTGGTAAGTAAACGCTGCCTTACCAGCGACGTCCTCATGCACTGCATAAGAAAATACGACAAAACGTTGTTTCTTATTCATATATTAACGATCTAAAACGTGTTGATCCCGAGGATGGTTTACATAGGGATCCACAAAACCCGATCCTTCTCTTCATCTATCAATCTCAGTCTATTATTTCCTCGAAGGTCTGATTAACGAGAAGGAGCAGAATTACAGGGAAACTCTGGGATCATAGCGGAGCCAGTCCAGGTCAATTCGCTTTTTTCGATGGTGAAATCACATTACGATCTTTGGACCAACATTATCAGCATTCATCTGGTGATTGTCACCACAATATAAATGCAACAACAATGTTATCCTTGCACATGTTCGAATCCTACCAGCAACTTTTCTCATCAGCTATTTTCCAGTGAATTTTTTAAGTAGTACAACAAAAATCGTCTACTTTGACAAGTGATGAACACTGAGTCTAAGAAATGCACTGGAGGCACGTGAGGATCAAGCATGCAATCGCCAGATGCAGCAGGAAGCGCATTATCGATTGCACTAGCGATCACGCCGCATATTAGTTCTTAATTTGCCAGTTGTGCCCGTCTTTAACAGGGACATCAGCTGGCATGATAAAATTCACAAGCCTCATAATCAGCGAAGTCAGTTATTAATATTCTTCAATTTCTATGGCTCAGATTGAAATGTGTTGAGATTTAAAGACAAAAACTGACCAGAGGAATTGGAACATTTCCCACTATTGACAGCTGCATAAGCAACAAGATATTGGGAATGAAGTGTTCGGGGACAATTCGGTTCTTCATATCTTGCCTTCTCTCTCTTGCATGCTCAATCTTATTATCTACGTCTCTTATACACAAGCTCCCTATCTTTCTCTCACATAGACATTTTCATTACCTCTCTCCCTCACGAATGCTCGATCGAATTTCGCTTTTATATCCAAAGGGATCAAGGGATATGGGAAGAGGGTAGGATTATTGTATTGACCTCCCTGATCAACCAGAATTACATTGAAAAGAAGAACTGGCTCGAGGTGCTGAATGACGTATTCGTGTTGCTTTTTTTATTACCCTATGTTTCTACTTGCTCAAATTACTATCTTCTTTATCTGTACAGATTTATCCGATTACATTCGAGATTAAAAAAAAACACAATTCCTATCTACCAGCAACTTGATTGTGCATTACTGATCTTAACAGCCCGCTGCATACAAGCTCATATTCTTATGCCAGTCTCCTGGTTGGCTGCAATCAATGTTCCCAATCAAAATAGAGACAAATAATATCCAGTTAAGTCTCTGATAATGTAGGAATCTCAGACTAACATGAACTGTTTAAGCATACACTTTGCTCTATGGCTATGCTTCGGCTAGGTGATTCCAATTAGCCATTGGAAATACAGCATTCGATGGGAAGGCAGTGGGTACGGTTGGGATGCTCTTTGGAGGTTTGGTGTAGCCTCAATAGGCCAAATAGAGTGATCCTATGATTGTTCAAGCTCATTTTCCCAATGTTCTTCATACTGTTGCAACTGACTACAGCGGGAAAAGACTTGATCAACAAAATGCTTGGAATGTATCCTGTATAGTGGAACCATTTTCAGCTGTGTGTCTCAGGTATCGGAATAAAGTGTGCTGTGGCTTCATTTGCAAACATAAATGGTTTAAGTTGTGCAGTGTTTCGATTCGTTGAAATGTGCAAACAAAAGTAAACATGGATTTTCCCAATTTTTTATTTTCAGAATGTTACTTTGATATCATCAGAAGAATTATTTGCTGTGTTTTCTATTATAACTTGCACCAAAACAATAAAGCAAGGAATTGCGGATGCTCAAAATCTGTCTCTGTATGCATGCATTCCTCCCAATGTATCCATCTGCTGTTTTGGAACTTCATACAGCTGTACTGTGCAGCGTTTTGTTCTGGAGCGACAGACAGTGGAACAAATGTCTCCACAGGCAATTCATTCACTCCAGATCAAAGATTTCTATGGAATCTTCTCATCCTCACTGACTTTAGAGATGAGGCCCAGGCTGTTCTAACGCTGAAAATAATGTGTATAGCTGCTCAACCCTATACTCAGCGGTGTTAAAAAAAAATCAAAGTTGATCATGTAAACGTATATTAATCTGAACTGGAGATTCCGCCCTGAGTAGGGCGGTAAATTTCATGTATATCAAGGTGGTTCACCTGTCTTCACATCATCATTTGCATTATTTCCAAATGCATTGAGCCTTTCGTATTCAAACGTCTAACAAACGGATTACTTATGGGCTCCATTAAGGGATAGATACGTTTAATTAGGTCAATCCGAGTTGTAATAAGATACAGTTAACATAATGCAATCCAGAGTAATTCAATTTGTAAGTGTGACCCTTCACTGAGCAGTTGAATTTCAATATAATCGAATCAGGGATGTAAAATTCGGAATCTTCAGTCCAACCCGTCCATGACAATCAGATATTCTAAATTAATGTAGCTTCATTTGCCACCATTTGGACCATATACCTCCCAACCCTTCCAATTTAGATATGCATTCAGATGACTTTTCGTGTTGTAACTGCAAGACCCGTAACAGCCAGAACGGACTTGTGAGGGGTAGGTCTTGCCTTACAAGTCTTATTGAATTCTTTGTGGAGGTGACCAAGCATGTGGATGAGGGTAGAGCAGTGGATGTAGTGTACATGGATTTTAGTAAGGCATTTGACAAGGTTCCCCATGGTAGGCTTATGCGGAAAGTCAGGAGGCATGGGATAGTGGGAAGTTTGGCCAGTTGGATAGAGAACTGGCTAATCGGTTGAAGTTAGAGAGTGGTTGTAGATGGTAAATATTCAGCCTGGAGCCCAGTTACAAGTGGAGTTCCGAAGGGATCAGTTGTGGGTCCTCTGCTGTTTGTAATTTCTATTAATGACTTGAAAGAGGGAGTCGAAGTGTGTGTCAGTAAATTTGAAGACGATACGAAGATTGGTGGAGTTGTGGATAATGAGGAGGGCTCTTGTCGGCTGCAAATGGAGTTAGAAATGATGCAGAGCTGTGCTGAGGAGTGGCAGATGGAGTTCAGCCCTGTGAGGTTGTTCATTTTGGAAGGACAAATAGGAATGCGGAATACAGGGTTAACGCTAGGGTTCTTAGTAAGGTGGAGGAGCAGAGGGATCTTGGGATCTATGTTCACAGATCTTTTAAAATTACCACTCAGGTGGATAGAGCTTGTAAGAAGGCCTATGGTGTATTAGCGTTCATTAGCAGAGGGGTTGAATTCAAGAATATTGAGGTGATGTTGAAGCTGTATAGGATCCTGGGAAGGCCACATTTGGAGTACTGTGTGCAGTTCTGGTCGCCTCATTTTAGGAAAGATGTGGAAGCTTTGACGAGGGTGCAGAGGAGATTTACCAGGATCTTGGCTGGAATGGAGGATAGGTCGTACGAGGATAGGTTGAGAGTGATAGGCCTTTTCTCATTGGAACGGTGAAGGATGAGGGGTGATTTGATAGAGATTTATAAGATGATCAGGGGAATAGATGAAGTAGACAGTCAGAGACATTTTCCCCGTATACAACAGAGTGTTACAAGGGGACATAAATTTAAGGCGAATGGTGGAAGGTATAGGGGGATGTCAGGAGTAGGTTCTTTACACAGAGAGTGGTGGGAGCATGGAATGCGCTGCCTGTGGGAGTGGCAGAGTCAGAATCATTGGTGACCTTTAAGCGGCAATTGGATAGGTACATGGATAGGTACTTAAGCTAGGACAACTTTTCGGCACACTATCGTGGGCCGAAGGGCCTGTTCTGTGCTGTATTGTTCTATGTTCTATACATCTCCCTCTGGCAGTTCATTCCATGAATGCCCTACACTCTGCATGAGAACGGTGTCCCAACATCATTTTACAACCTGCCGCACCCCATCTTAACTGAAACATATGCGCTCTCGTTTTGTACTCCCTTACCATGGGAAATAGACGTTGACTAATCACTTGATCCATCTTCCTCATGATTTTTTAAACTTCTGTAAGTTAACACCTCCCCCTCTGACGTTCCGGGGAAAAAGCCTCAGCCTATTCAGCGTACCTTAACATCTGAAAAACGCCAAGCCTGGCCAAACCCGTATAAATCTTTTCTGAATCGTTTTAAGTTTCACAATATCATTCCTATAGCAGGGAGACCAGACTTGAACGTAGTATTCCAAAAGTTTGCCTAAACAATGTCCTTAACAGCTGCGATGTGGTCTCATACATCGGATATGTAATGCACTGACAAAAAAAGGCAAGGGTACCAAACGCCTTCTTCACGATATTGTCTACATCTGAATCTAATTTCAAAGAACAAGGAACCTGCAATCTACAATCACTTATTCAGAAAAAGTCCCCTGAACCTTACCAGTAAATGTGCAAACCTGCCCTGATTTTCACTTTTCAATTTTTGCACTTCACTTTTATCTAATGTGAACTCCATCTGCCATTCCTTCAGCCATCAGCCCATCTGATCCACGTTCCATTGTATTTTGAATTAGCCTACATTGTTGTCTACTACACCACAAATATTGATTTCACCTCCAATCTTACTAATTACATCTCTTTTATTCACATTCAAATCATATATACATAATGACAAAAAGTTGGGAGACCGGCACCGAGCCTTGTGGCACAACGATGGTCGCAGTCCTTCCATTCGAAAAGCAACCCTCGACACCACACTCTGACCAAACACCAGATAACATTACAATAACGTCAGAAAGAAAAGCCAAACAAACAATATCAGCAAAGGAATAACCTTCAAAATTATTTCGTCTCTGTAATTACTAAAAATAGATAAAATTGCACTGATCATACAAATGATGGGTATATATCTCTACTGTTTACACCACTGTTAGATCAATGACCTCAGTTGTATGAGAAACTCGTTCAAGATTGGCATGGCAACAGACAGTCTAGAAGACTGAAAACAAGTTATAAATGAAGGCACATCAGAGACATTTGCAGTGACAATTCGATAATATTTTGAAACCAGCCACAGCCAAGAGGAGACGCTGAGTTCGAAACTCAGTGAAGACTATGTATTGTCAGCCCGAGACTGGCAAGTTGTCATCCACGGGCAGGATCTAGATTGTAGTCAAATCATTAGATGCTGCGTCGATTTTCTGCTTTCAAATGAATGAAAAAGTGAAACATAGAGAGGAAGTTGGAGTCTTTTCTAATTTCGCTGTTGGCACTTCACTGTGGAATTCGAGATCCGAGGTAAAAAGAAAGTCAAAACCAGTATCTCAAACATTAAAATAAGGAAGAAAATAATTGCACATATAGTCGCAACTGAAAGAAATGTCACAAAGAATGAAGCTGTATTCAGTCACTGCCTGCCCGGTAATAAAATTCTGATAGTGCTAAAGTCATGATGTCTGAAGCCCCCTCTGTCATTTTCTCGGCTTTGTACCCCTCCAGACTTTATACCAATAATTGCAAAGGGAAATGCTCTTTTTTAGTTCCACATTCCCATTGACAGCACTGGGAAGAAATCGTTTGCACAGAAGACAGCTCCTTTAACACATTCCTGTCTTCACAGCAAAGTTCAACTCAACACGTGTGAGTGAGTGTTACAGCTTTGGTAACCTGAATCCATTTTACACAAATCAACTTGAGTGAGAGTGAGAGACTGGGATTATGGTTGCATCATCTGATGACCCTTTTGAACAAGGATGTGTCAAATGAGGTCAACAACACCTATTCGCCCATGTCTTGGGTGTCACTCCCAGACTTCACACATGCAGATAATTCTGCTCTCAAATCTAAATTTGTAACAAACGTGTCTCTCAGAAATCTGTTGAATTTAGCTGAAATTGCATTGAAGAAGTATAGATCACAAGAATGCAATAATAGTACGCTTTTTCCTAGACAGTTCTGAACACGGTCGGGTTTGGAGTTACTTGCCAGCTGTGACAGTCACCTCCGTTCTGGATCCATCTACTGTTCCATTGTACACTACAATGACAATGTTCTCGGTCACACAAATGCAAGAACTAATGACACCTTAATGTCCTGGGCGAAAATCACCAGTTGGCTCTGCGTCAGTATTGAGGAGAGTTGAATCAGTGCACTCGATTCCAAGTCTGATACAATGCATCAATTCAAGTTGTTCTTGAGGAAATTCTAAAATCTCAGAGAACGTGAACTGGAGATGAACTCTTCGCAGAAATTGAGAATAATGTCAAAGAAAGAGAACAGAAGTATGAAATTACAGTAAAATCAAACCAGGATGCGAACTTCTCCGCATGCATTTGTGGGTACAGGTCAACAGAATATCTATTGCAATTGTGTATGATGTTTGTTTAGGTCTCATCCACTGTGTGGCTCCACCCAGTAACACAATATTTCTGCACAGCATCAAATCTCCCGGTATTGGTCAGATGTGGACTTTTTGAGTAAAAAGCGACTTCAGGTGCGAGCTTCAGAATTGGGTGCCATCAGGTATTCGTGAATCCTGAAAGGCATCAGTCATTCCCAACAGCGTTTCACTGACGATTATCCCATAAAACACATCACTACTAGATCCCCTCAGCATTTAGAATTGTTAAAAACCATAACAACGACAAACCAGTTTTATGAGAACCAGGACAGCGGATTTGGTGGAAAGAGGGGGTGATAAGGGCTGCTCAGGGGTGATGGGTTTCGAATTTTCACATTCTTCTGTGATAATTTGCAGAGGCAGTTTTGAAATCGCGCCAGGCCAAGCCACATCACTTACTGCTATAACTGTACAAGGATTTAAAATAAGAGGTGGCAGTATTTTTCACATTCTGAGCGTCTGGCGAAAATGCATTTTCTATTCTATTTGAAATCAAAACAAACCATCCTCCAGATAAGATTTGGCCCCGATCTGTTCCAGTCTGTTTATCTGACGAATTCGCCCTGCTGCAAAGGATATGCAAAGAAACCACCATAGAAAATGTAGTCGATAGTGGGAGACTGACACTCTTCCTTGATGCATGCTGGTGGAGTCTGTACCACTGAATGACAGACACATCCTGGAAATTAAAAAAAGGAGATATTAGTCCGCAAAATGGAACTGAGCCAGAGACGATGTCTGTTTTTTTTTCATGGATTCATGAAGCTCTGTACCAAATGGGCACAGTGTAAGATTGTTGGATCTGTACTTTCCGGCTAAACAGGCAAACAGTGTAAGGACAAGGACTCACATCGTGTTGCTGCCAGGTTCAGCAGATGCTTCATACAGCCTGGAAGCTGAAAAATCTTTCAAAGTGCAGGAACTGAGAGCTGGACTGAAAGACTGTAGAATGATCAAATTAACTTGCTAAGGCAAGTCCTTTGAACTGGATGTGAAATCCTCTCCTATATGATTCTGACCTGCAGGAAGTGGGGTTGGAGACTGTTCTGTGAGTAGAGTCTGCCTTCCTACGTGCACCCAGAGAGATGAGCTGAGAAGTTGGTCATGTGGTTTCATTGATGCTATTCTTTGCGTTTAAAAAGTTGGGCCAGGACGTTGGTTTTTTTTTCTCATTCAGGAAACCCCCACTCACTACATCCCTTTACTGACAGGGGGCCATCAGCATTTTCCTGAACTGCTTAACAGGATTATGGTTTAATATTTACTCAGAACGAGCGCTTCTCAGAGATAGTCAATGAGTTTCAGTCCAATCTCTCACAGCTGATAACACAGTCGATTGTCAATATCCTGGAACAAAATATGGAAACATCCTCATTTTAACCTGGGTTTCGTACAAACTTCCTGGTTTGAAAACTGTTTATTCTGTTGTTCAAAAAGATCAAGACTTATCTGAATTTTTCATATTCTCATCTACCCCGATTAAAATGCATGTGTATTCTGAAAGCAAGGATTTTATCTAACATTACCGAAAAAAAATCATAGACCTGCTTACAGTGCCTTTTAGAAAACAGAATTTAAAAAAAAACCTTATAGTCCCTGTGACAAAAGACGTCACCTTTATCTCTAAATTGAATGCTCAAACCATAATCATCAACCCGTGGATTCGAGTTCAATAGTCTCCGAAAGGAGAGGACATTCTTTCCGTGTTTGTGCTGCCAAGACTCTCAAGGTCTTATGTGCGTCAGTCAAATGGGCTCTTTCTCTTCTCACCTCAAACAGACAATCTCCAGTATCCGTGCTGACCTCACAAGTCAACCTGTCAATGCTCGAAACGTCGAATTCCCTATTCCTGAGATGCTGCCTGACCTGCTGTGCTTTAACTAGCAACACATTTTCAGCTGTCAATTCGAGACATTGGTTCAGCATAATTTCGGCGATCTGCTTTCAACATATTCACACACATCATAAATAAAGAGTGCAGTACTGTGCATGCAACGAAAATTATGTTGACACACAGAAAAACATAACAAATGTAATACCTGAAACAGAATCTTCCTATGGTTGCAGAAGTTTCTGTTTGTAATAGAATGGGAGAAACTGTTCCCGCACCGAAAATGTTAGAGAGCCAGAAGCCATAGGTTTGAAGGTGCGTGGGCCACAAGCCTTGAAGCAGCATGTGAGGCACCAGCCCCGACGTAGTTAGTGGGCCACGAGTCCCGGAGCTGCGTGTGGGCTGTCAGCACTGGAGCAGGTGAAAAGAGCAGCACAGAGAATCAGTCCCACATCAGCATCCCAGAAAGCAACCATGGGCCATCGCATAGGCAGTGAGTCATAGATTGACACCAGTGCGGGGAAAGCAGTCCACGACTTACTCTGGAGCAATTGAATGCCTGTATGGAACGGACTGAAGATTAATGTGGAACGAGGATTGCTGCTGTTTCGTGGACTGAGCTGGAACGTTCGTTCAGACCCACGTACTGGAACGCTATGCTGAGCTGCGTTGATGTAATGGCTATCTGTATTTATAAACTTATTCTTCAGCTCGTTATAATAATGCAAATGTTTCTTTTTCTTTGCTGTAGTCAAGAATTGTACTGAAATATTTGTTTCCTAACATGTCGTCATAAGAAGGTGGACATTGCAAAACTTTTTCACTGCACTCGTGCAATATTCACATGACAGTAGAATGATATTCTCGTATTCAAGGAAACATGTTATAAAAAAGGGCAACATGACAATGAAATAAATTATTTTCCACACAATCAGTTATGGGTGAACAACCTAGAAGGTGCAGGAGACAGTCTTACTTGAGACATACAGAAGGACAATGGACTCTTCTTGATTGCGCAAATGCACAGGTTATGTGTGGAAGTTTCATGAATTTGACACTAAGTTGCTGATTTTCCTCATCTGGCAGATTAACATTCGTGAAACTGTGGTTCCATGAATTGCATGGATCAAAAATGAACATGTTCTACGAAACTTGCTAATTATTTACCGCATGCCAGTACTAACTTACCATACTTCATGGTCTGTGACACCCTCCTGTATCTCAGTACTCTGTTACTCTTGGCAATTAGATAACATACTTCTTTTTTACTCTTCCTGCCGTATCTGACAATTTCAAATATTTAGGCACAATGCTCTATCTTCCAGATCGCTCTGCGTTTGTTTAACATACCTACATTCCTCTTGTCTATTGTTTTGATTAATTCAATTCAGCTTCCTCCTCTTCTGTGTCAATTATGCCACATTTTCTTTACATTCGCCTGCTAGTGACATTTACCAAACTGGCCTGAACTTCAGTATCCCGGTGTGCTTTCTTCTGAAGGTGATTAATCTGATCCAAGATGTGCAAAATTCACACATACTCACAGACAATCAAAACATTGCGTCACGTGTGACAACTTGGGACAATACGTCCAATTCTGCCAATCAGAGACAGAAGATTTGGATCTGACAGATCTAAAGAGATGTGCATACTGAATCTTTATTGATAGGTGGACTCTTTGAAAATGGGAAGTAAGCACACTCTTGTGTAAACAGTGATGGAGCATATTGATACTACTTCAAAAGGCTATTTTAGAACCTTCTGACAATCTTCACGTTATGCTTCCTCAGTCATTCACCTAATAGCATCAGAACATTGCCAAAACTGGGCAAAGTTGGTTTTGTATTGGCACAACATTTTTGGCAGTCAGTTAATTACGGGGGAATGAAAACTCACCGTTCTTCTTGAAATATGTTTGGGCAATGGAGGAGCAGTACTTATGGATCATTCATCTCTGTCACAGGTTATGCTGAGCACTTACAGCAATGTGTTGTTTGTGCTAATATCGTTACTTTACTTTGTGATTCGAACATTTGTTGATCTTGTTTGACTCGTACAACTAAGTTCTCTTTTGCAAAAATAGTCAGTGTTTCTAATGGCAAAATGCTGACATAACATTTAATTTTCAAGAATTAACTTTATTCAAAAATAATACATAGAGGAGAGATCAGTATGCCTCATGTAAAGGTTAAGAGAATACTGAAACGATCATATGGTGGAATAAAGTAGTGGGATCATGTTTCAATAATTTATTTCTGCCTCTCTATCAGTCACTTACAGCCTTTGTTTGAAGATTCCACACTCAATCGGAAAGAATCATATCAATTTTGCTCTAATCCAGTTTGGCTGTGGGTTTCACAAAATGCTATTATTAAGATTTAATGTTGCATGAAATTTCTATTTTAATTCTCTCTCGTGGACCATTGTGAATGCATGTCACATGAGTATAGGAAAAGTTTAAATTTTGATCTGATCTCGACTTTTAAGGCCATTGTTAAAAATGCAGCTATGAAACTGAGGAGGTAATAGCTCAAAACCAAACGGCTCTGTCTCAGCAACAATCCCTTCCTTTCCATTCTTTTGCAGAGAATATTTTATATTTGTAATAAAATGTGAACTTTGTTCGTGGTTTCTTGCCTCAAGCATGTTTGTATTTGTTGTAATAAGTAAAATACGTAATTTGAAAGCAAATGTTAAATTGTTACTAGAGTAATGATATTTTAAATAGACAGCACCACAATGTTACTCACCAAAATATAGGATTTTAGGACATACTTATAAATAATACGCTGTTTTGTTACACAAATAGCTTTATTAATATTTATTTTCTTTACTTCTGACAATAAAACCTCCAGCCTTGTGAAATCCCATGGAGGAAAAACATTGTAATCCTTTAAAACAAATTTCATTCGAACAACAGCTGCACTACGTTATTTCCTGAAATAAATTTAATTAGCTCAAAGCATGAAACCCACTAACGACCTCCCTAGAGCCTGCTATTATGCATAACAATGAGTATTTCAGGGGATTGCACAGTGCATTCAGAGCTTCTGGTAACAATGCACGGAATACCAGCAGGTGTGGGGTTTGCCATTTATTATCCTATCCTCGGAGCACTCGGTGTTCCAGGTAAAGTATTCGAGTTAGTTTGGAGGTGAGAGTATCATTCTTTGGTTCTATCAATGCTGCAAGTTTGCCTGAAGCATTCTATAGGTTCCAATTTAATTTTCTATGATTTTCTTTCCATTCCATTGCAAAACTTCCTTTTCACAGCATCATTGGCAAACATAACGATGTTAGTTCGCCATTTGAGCATTTACCTTATTTAATTGTATGGCTTATTTTTAGTATGCATGTTAGAAATTCACTCCGTTAAACGCGGCATTTTTTTCTGACAGTGAGGAATGCACGTTGTCAAGGTGCTTTCTCTGCTTTAACTTGATGCTGTGTTCTTGTGACGGTTATCATTCGATTGTTTGAACGATGTCATAAATCGCACATTCTTTGAGCATGAGACAAAATAAATGCACTTCTGTTATTTTAACGGGCCGAGTCACTACGTGTGAACTATCACACTTTTATCGTAATTTAAATACAATTACAGGATGTCACTGATAATGCTATTGTGGGTGAATTACTGCATTATTATTATTGCATAAGTATATATTTTCAAATGGCATTGCAACTGTCTTTTGATGCACTGGCGCAGTGTTATTACAGTTTATACGAAGATTCCTTGTGTTCCTAATGCTATGATTAAAGGTGAAGGACCTTCCTGTTATTTATGTAAAAGGGTAGAACCATTATGTTGTTTTGAATGTTGTTCAGTTTGAAGGAATATCCTGTAGGTTGCTATCCATATGCAGCTGTTACTCGTTGCCAATTTGACAACATATCTGTGGGCAAAAAGCAATCACCATGTAAATATGAACACATTTGTGTCATTCCTTCTGAAGTGGTGGAATAATAAACGAAAGTGTCTCATTGATAGAGAAGATTCAAACTAAATGACTAAATTCTAACGGTATAATGAATTAATTTATTGAAGCTACGTTATTGGGCGCCAAGATAGGGATGTGGATTGTTCCGTTTGTAGGAGGCTCGTTTTGCAATCGAGTCCTCCCGAACAGTTATTTCCATTCATTCAGACTGATACAGAAGATGCTAATTGAATATTAACTAAGAAGCTCAGAATGAGAATTGCTGCGACTCAACAGTCACACTCAAAATTCGGAGTCACGTTTTTTGATACTCGCTTTCACAACTTGAGGATAAATTGACCAAGTTGACCACCATATCTTTTTTAACACCGAAACATGTTACAATAAGTTTTTGCAAGTAATCACTTTTGATTATCAGTCGGCGAGAAACTGTGTCCTTGTTCGTTTCCAAATGTATGACTTTGATTTTTAATATGCCAAATGAATGGTTGTCACAACATCACACTGCATTCATTTCGTCATCTACTCAATGCTGCTGTGTTGATTTCTTTTTATTTTAAATTCCTTATTTCTTATTACGGTAAATTCTACCAGAATGCATTAACATTCCATGGGCCTGATGAACATATTAGAAAATTTCTTGGCAGAATGATTGTTGATGGAGTAAGAAGTAAGTTCTAATTTAGGACCAGCATTAAACAATTGCCTCCAACACCGAGTGCTCCAAAATGGTCGGGTGATTTTGTTCGGGGTTGAAATAGTAACGGATGCTTCCCCCTTAATCACATATGAAACGGCCTTCTCCCTCTCTTTCTCTTTCTCGTTCTCTGAAATTCTCTTTCTTTCTCTCATCCTTTTTCTTTCTGTATCAATTAATTATTTCGGTGAGTGCACTCCATGTTTCTAGTGTTATCAGTATCAGCTGGTTTCCTTTGTTGTGGCGGCATCTTAGTCATGGTTTTGACTGCAATGTTTGATTGGATACCATAGCTGGTCTGCCATTCAGTGTTCTATCAA
This sequence comes from Hemiscyllium ocellatum, assembly GCF_020745735.1. Taxonomy (NCBI): domain Eukaryota; kingdom Metazoa; phylum Chordata; class Chondrichthyes; order Orectolobiformes; family Hemiscylliidae; genus Hemiscyllium; species Hemiscyllium ocellatum. The sequence continues at coordinate 31,735 of NW_026867501.1, read as the reverse complement.
GTAGATGCAAACAATTTCCATTTTAACTGAAGTTTTCCAACTATTAACAGTTTGGCTGAGTCAACATACAATTTTTTTTATATTTTATTGATTTCCAGGCCTTCCATGGAAATACGTAGAAATGTAATGATGGCATGTTTTGATGAACGACGTTAAAAACTAAAAAGCACGTATTTCCCAATTTAAAATGAACATTGTTTAATAAAGTAATAAAATAATGCGTTGAGTTTTCTTGGATAAGTAAGCAGTACAAGATGAACAATTTTCAAAACTTTTCGTTGTTTCCCAGAATTCAATATTTTTATTATGAATCTCTGAACATTTCCTGATTTTTGTCTGTCGATCTTTCCAATGGCGAATGATTTTACAGTACTTTGTCTGATGCGACAAATGTTAATGTTCAGAAAAATATGATCCTTTTTCTCTTCAGTTTTCAGATTTCTCTTGGATTATTTATCAAATTTTCAGCGAGAATACATTTTCCACATTATTTGCCAATTTGACCATTATAGTATCTTAATGTCTTTTACTTCTGGTTAGTGAAAATGATTGTGAGGTAGTTTACTCTCTGATCTGTGTTATTATATTAATTTGTAATCTTTTTCTATTGACCTATTTGTATTCAAATCTTGAATCATGTTCTCCTTAAAGTTCAGAGAGTGGCCATTCAAAACATTAACTGTGCTCGAATTCTCAGAAGACCCACTGGCCACTCTCTGTATTCCCACAATAATCACAGTTAACCCAAATTTTCCTTAGCACTATGTGATAATCCAGCGTAGCCAATAAAGCTAGCCTGTACAACTTGGAACTTTGGGTGGAAAAGGGAGCACTTGGAGGAAACACGCACAATCTCACGAAGCAATCAACCGAGGCTGGAAACAAACGTGGGTCCCTGGTGATGTGAAACATCAGGGCTCGCCATTGTGCCATGGGGGCACTCTAAGCCGATCACTTTGCAAGTAGAACTAGCTGTCAGGATGTTAATTTGTGATTTTTGATTCAAGTTCATGTCTCAAAAATATCAATTTCATTCAAAATCTCATAGATTAGTTCTCGTTATCCGTTGTTATCAGATTCTATTTCTCCTCTACTTCTACAAACATGTATATATGTTTCTATGACAGCTAACCTGACAGTGATTGTGATCCTTTCTCAAAGAAAATGTGGCCTTTCTAGTTGCATCATTTATTACCTGGTGTCCATGGCAGGGGCAGATCTCTTGGTCGTGGTAACTGCTGTAATATTAAACCGTGTTGCTGGAATTTACTTCCCATCAAGCTTCTTGTTCATCACTCCAGTGTGCAGTCTACGTGATGCCATCATATACACAGCAATTGATTGCTCAGCATGGTTGACAGTTGCTTTTACCTTTGATCGATTTGTGGCCATTTCCTGTCAGAAACTGAAAATGAAGTACTGCACGGAACGGACAGCTGCACTGGTTATTGGAATAGTGACTGCACTCAGTTGCATAAAAAGTGCCTTTATGTTTTTTATTAATGAACCTATCTACATTATTAATAATGTACCCTGGTTCTGCAACATAAAATTAATATTTTATACGTCCCCTGCATGGGCAGCTTATGATTGGATTCGTACCATTTTAACCCCTTGTCTTCCATTCATTCTGATTTTACTTCTGAACGCTCTAACTGTAAGACATATTATTGCGGCCAATAGATCCCGCAGGAGACTCCGAATTCAGAGTAGTGGAGAACATCAGAGGGATCCAGAGATGGAAAAACGCAAAAAGTCCATGGTTTTACTCTTCGCCATCTCGGGCAGCTTCATCCTGTTATATTCTTTATTTTTTATAACTACAATCTATGTCCGAATTGCGAATGTACCTTATTTCTCAGGTTTCAATTTAAGTCAGTCGGCATTCATTCAACAGGAAACTGGGTACCTGCTTCAGTTTTTGAGTTCCTGTATCAACCCATTTATTTATACAGGGACACAGAGTAAATTCAGAGCTGAGTTAAAGAATGGATTGAAATATCCACTGAGTCTCCTAATGAAGTTTTGTAAGTTTTGAAAATAATAAAACCTAACAAAAACAATGTTAGTTTGCAACTATCGTCTTATTAATCATAATGCACTGATATTCCTTTCAATGTCGTAAGCACTGTCAGATGTTAACCCAAAAGGTGAATTTGGGAATTCCAAAGACATTTTTGATTCTGTTGATCCAAAGTTCATTTTTGCACTTTGATTCACCTCACAAAACTGATTGGAAAGTGTCCTGACTTCGATTGTCATTTCCTTGCTCGTATAGAACGGGTCCATGCATTTCACACAGCTTTGTGAATGCAAAGCTGATTTGCAGAAATTAGAAATGATTCTTGAAGACACAAGTACTTTTAAAAATTATGTTATTTTTGGTCCATTGCAGAGGGAAGTTCAAAGACATCCACGTTGTTGTGGATCTGCACGAAAATATGCTCTGGCCTGGGTAAGAATAGAAGCTGGTGAAACAGATCTTTTTTTCTGAACAATTAATTCATAGTCTTTAATAAGCCCCTTAAATCCAGATTTCTTTTGATTGAACTACAACTTGACAAACTGCCATGGTGGGATTTGAACCAGGATCCCAATGTGGTTTCTGAGGATCGGAGTTAACAGATTAATAGTAATAATGCTGGGAAATCTCCTCCAGCATTGTTCATGTGATGCATGTTTGTATATCCTGCATTTTTTGCCCAACTCGAATGTACCATACCATTTTGGAGTTCTCTCTGCATTCATTGAATTGGCTCCTCTATCTTCCATGGTTGGATGTCCGGTGTCTCTGGAAGATTTGACAGAAGTGTCCACAGCCCCCACGACGTACCCATATCCTAGCTCTTTGCTACTGCACATGGACGATATCAGCCTGTGGTTTAACAATTTTGTGCTTGATCAAATTACTCTCTGCTAGAGGAGAGACATCACTGCACAAACCGAGGAATAAATATCATTCAGTAATCAGTCAGAAGGAGGGCTGAAGCACACAGGGGAGGTAATGGCGGAGTGACATTAATACTGATTCCACTGGAATAATCCAGGTACACTTGGCTGAGCGGTGTTCAAATTCAGCCATGGCAGACTGTGGAAATTTAATGAAATAAATGTCTTTAATTCAGAGTCTAATGATGACTGTTAATCAATTTACAGGAACATTTTTTTAAAGCATTCTGTTCACTCACGTCCTGTAGCGGGGTGACTGCCATCCTTACCTAGTCTGGCCTATTGATTAATCTATCAGTACGTAAAAAGGTTCGAGCTGCTGGTCTTCAAGTTGCAGGTTAGTCTGACATTTTTCCTCTTCAAGACTTCATTCCAGGAAACAGCTGTCACACTGTACCCTGCTGGCTCCATTCGAAAATATGAAAAAGTAAAACACGACAATGAGCATTAGCCTTATGTTGATCAACATAATCGTCACTCGTACATTGACCAACAAAAACATTTGAATTGCAGCAAAAATGTCTTTTCTGCGAAAGAGATACTTACTGAGAGAGGATCAATAATGAGGAACAGTATGAGACATTTTTCCATGTTGCTTTCTGACTGCACTTCTGCAATGCAGAAAATTCTATCATTGCTTGTCCAACCAAGAACAAGACGGATCGATTGTCAGCATTCAATCCAAGAACACAATTGATTCAGAGTGAAGTAGGGGAAAAGAGACAAAGAGCATGCAATGAACGCTGAAGGTGGAGATACCCTAGATTGAATCTGACGATGTGTCTGGTGATTCTTAGCTGTTTCGGAGCTGTTAGAGTAAAAATATTAATGGCATTGCCTACAATCTTTGACCTGCTCTCTAAATGTCGATGATATCACTGACCATGGTTCAATTATCGATATTTTTTATAACCACATGGTGTTTGATGCCTGCACTTGATTAAAGAGTTGAAATAACATTTCTGAATATTCGCGCCATTTCTACGGTCCTGGTTTCATGAATTGTTAGTGGTGGAGATGGGATTGTACAGCAGGCAATGTAATGTCCATCAATCCACTATTTTTGCTACACACACGGAAATCAGCACATTACCTTTTCAATTTCATGGAACAATAGACAAAATTGATGACTTCGATTCTTTAGATATGGTAAAATGTCTTTGAAAATTTTCACGTCGCAAACATAAAAAATGAAAGGAATGTCAACAAAACAACTTGATGCAATGTTGAATGCAAGATTGGATGTTAATGTTACTGCAGAAGTAATCCAGGGGTTCGGAGTAATATGCTGCTGTCAGGTAGGCAGGTGGAAGGGAAGTGAGTTGAGCAAATTTACAAGGCACTCTTTTCAAGGGCAAGTAATGAAGTGTAAGAAAATGTATTTCCCAGCGATACCCTACATCTCATGAAGGAATCAAGTCAATCAAAACCCGTCATGCGTTGATACAATACGTATTCTAATGATGATCACCTTTCAAGTTAGCAATTTCAACGTAACTACATCATTTCAGCGTGTCTTTGAACTACAGGCGTATTTCAAAATATTTGTATACTTACCATGATTGGAATTTTGCCCACACAGTTTCAAAGACTCGCAGCTCTGTGAGACGAGAAAATCATCACCATTCTGTCTTAAACTAGCACCCCTTTATTTTGAGAGAATCTCTTCATGTCCTATAGACTCCCATGAGTGAAAAGTTCCTCTCAGCATTTATCATTTCAAGCTTTTGAGATTCCTACATGTTTCAACATGATTATCTCTCAATTTTACGAATTCCACTAAGTAGAGTCAAAACCTGTTTAATATGTGTTCATAAGGCAATCTCTTCAAACTGGGAATCACGCCAGTTCAACTTCTGTGAACTGACTCAAACAAAATTATTTCTTTCTTTAAGGAAGAATCAAAAACATCTCACAATACTCCAGTTAAGTGATCACTGTTAGAATCTTGCAAATTTTAAGTACGTATTCCTAACACTGAACCCTTAACCCCTTGAAATAAGGGCCAGCATTCAATTAGACTGCCTGATTACTTGCTGCAGTTTTGATCTAGCTTGATGTATTCCGCGCAATAATGTCCCTGAGTCTATTTGTGTTGTACCTTTCTTCAGTGTTTATCCAATCAAATAATATGTTTTTCTTCTTTCCAATTAAACCATATCCAATTTTCTCACGTTATTTTGCATTTTATACAATGTAAACATTAGTGCTCCAAACACTGCTATCTGTGGAACTCCATTGATTGCAGGTCACCAGATCGCAAACAAAATTCTTTTCCTGTGTTGCTGTTTCATGCCCAGCAGTAAATCCTCTATTTACGCTAATGCTCTAAATTCAATGACGCAGGTGTTCTAACCTTATGACTAAATCTTTTGTGAGGTTACCTTTTTGAACATAGTTTGCACATCCAAGATGTAGATGCAACTTATATAGATAAGTTGCAGAGCTGGGCGGAAATGTGGCAATGGAATTCAATGTAGCTAAGTGCGAAGTCGTTCACTTTGGTAGGAATAACAAGATGATGGATTACTGGGCTAATGGTAGGCTACTTGGTAGTGTGGATGAGCAGAGGGATCTTGGTGTCTATGTACACAGATCTCTGAAAGTTGCCACCCAGGTAAATAGTGCTGTGAGGAAGGCATATGGTGTACTGGGCTTTATTGGCAGAGGAATTGAGTTCCGGAGTCCTGAGGTCATGTTGCAGTTGTATAAGACTCTGGTGAGGCCTCATCTGGAGTATTGTGTGCAGTTTTGGTCGCCATACTATAGGAAGGATGTGGAAGCTTTAGAACGAGTGCAGAGGAGGTTTACCAGGATGTTGCCTGGAATGGTAGGAAAATCTTATGAGGAAAGGCTGAGGCACTTGGGGCTATTCTCATTGGAGAAGAGAAGGTTTAGGGGAGATCTGATAGAAGTGTATAAGATGATTAGGGGTTTAGATAGGGTAGATACTAAGAACCTTTTACCGCTAATGGAGTCAGTGTTACTAGGGGACATAGCTTTAAATTAAGGGGTGGTAGGTATAGGACAGATGTTAGGGGTAGATTCTTCACACAGCGGGTTGTGAGTTCATGGAATGCCCTGCCCGTATCAGTGGTGAACTCTCCTTCTTTATGGTCATTTAAGCGGGCATTGGATAGGCATTTGGAAGTTATTGGGCTAGTATAGGTTAGGTAGGATTCGGTCGGCGCAACATCGAGGGCCGAAGGGCCTGTACTGCGCTGTATCCTTCTATGTTCTATGTTCTATGTTCTATGACACATCTGCTGTTTCCCCTCTGTCCATTCTGGTTGAGACGTCCTCAAATTAGTCAGGTATGATTTCCCTTTCATGAAATCAAGTGACCCTGATCTATTAAAAAATAAAGTTCCAGGCTTCTTGCTTTACTTCCTAAGAATTAAATGTAACACATTTTGAACAGTGGCTGTCAGCATAATTCTCCTGTACTAATTTATTTTTGCCTCCCTGCCTGTTTGAGTAAACGTATCCCATTGGACATTATGCAATTTGCATTTACTTTTCCAAACTTCAACGATTTTTGGAAAATATTACAACCAATACTTCTGTAACATTTGTCAGACTCTGCCTCGTGTCACATCATCAGATCCTTGTTTGGATCAAAAACATTGTATTAGAAGGAAGTTTGAGGTATGAATTTTTTTAACTCAGTGACAGGTACGGCTGGGATGTACATCCAGGGTTGCTGACTTAATATTCAGGTGCAAACCGAGCCACGGCGCCGACGGGTGGGGTTTTTCAACACCTTAACATACCCATTACCTAAGCCATGGCCGGATAGGAGATTGATTTTCTTTTCCTGCTTTAATGTTGTTGACTGGGAATTTCAATTGTCTTCGCCATTTGAAAAAAAATATAGGCAGTTCACAATTAAACAGTCTCCAGTGAAAGATACAATCCCCATTTACATTTGTTTAAAAGTGATGTTGTAATCTGCTAAACTAACAAGATGAAATGGTTGTCTTCATCCTCTCGGGGCCCATTTACCGCGTTGATACACCAAGAGTGAAAATTGAAAACAGAAGTGGGTCAATGTGGTTATTTGATCAGGAGTGATTTCTCAGCAAGTGTAAACAATGGGAAATAAACTCCGACCCATTGTCACCTATATTGAGGTTATCAATACCAGATATGAGGTCACATCCGGCTGCATGCCACTCAGTTATCAATGCCTTTCATTGTGTTTCAATTCCTTGCTCCGCCTCTGAAATTCCTCTTGGCTGATTGCAGATCTCTGATTTGGAACTGCAAATTTAAAAAGCTGAATTCTTGAATTCATAGCGATTGGATTAATTGTCTCTTTGTAATTGCTCCTGGTGTCGAGACGACGATCCACTTCCTCGACTCATGAACTCCTTGGCAATAGGTACAATTGTGTTGTCAATGTGGATGGAGTTCAGAACTTAGATCGAGCGACACTGAAAGAACGGCGATGTATTTCCAAGTCCAAATGGTGTATGCCTTGCAGCTGCCTTCTGCTGACAGTTTTCCAATGTACTTGCTACCATTTCTTTTCTGGATAGAAGCAAATTCTCACTGGACTGAAACTGTCCGATTTAGGACATATATTCTATTTCTCAACAGGAAATCATTTGCGTTTGGAAACTTCACACAAGAAGAAAATGTGCCAGATTTAAAAAAAAACCAGCAACAAATCTATGAAGAAACAGCAATGTGAATGAAGTTTAGTTCTGGTTTCCTTCAGCCTAATTCTTTCATCCTAAAATTTCCTGCAAACCTTGCTGACATTTAAGTCAACGTTTCTCTCACTTTTCCTATTGTGACATTTTCTGCCTCCCCCACGGATTCACCCACGCCCTGTTGAGTTTCCGCTTTTTCATTTTCATTCTCCATTGTTCCCTTTTGCTGCATCTGTTTCTCTTACTGGGTGGTTATCTCAATCGCTCCATGCCATTGTAGTTTATCTTCCTGTCTTTTCCCAAACCTTGACTGATGCCATTCCTACTGTTCATTTCCCTGTACCTCCATCATCTTTATACCTGCTGACTCATTCTCCGTCTTTCTGCCTGACTCTCAATCGGTTTCTCTTCTGGATCTCCTCACAGATTTCAATGAGCATTAAAATTTCCTGCTGGAAGTCTTGACTGAAATGAAGATTTCTTCTTTTCTTTAGTGACCGTTAATCGAGTCTGTACTCTCTCAACCCCAGAAGTTGTTTCCGTTGGACATAACGTCAATTGAAATCCAGTAAACTATCATTTGTTAAAACCAGAAGTTCTGTGGGTGCTGGAAACCAAAAATAATAACAAAAAATGTTTTTAAAGCTCAGTAGATCTGGAAGTATTTGAATAGAGAAAAACCAGTTATCTCTTGCAATCGAGCTATCCTTCCCCAAAAATGCCTGTTGTGTCCTATAATTAAAACGGTTGAGGAGCGTTTAAGTTTTTCTGTGTATGAACATGTGATTTTCTTAGAACAGAACAGTTCCCATAGTTTATCATTTTACATCTACTGTTCATTTCTTTCTGATGTGTCACTCAGTCCCAATTTCATTCATATTAAACGAGGAACTCAACATATTGAACACATCAATGAGTACAAGCCAGTATAATTGAACTGGCCTTCGACAGGTCTATTTTAGCTGACGGGAGGTCAAATGTTTCTGCTTAAGTATTAGGATAGGAAACTTCAGCACTGATGCCTGCACGGTATGAGCAATTCTTCTTGACTTGGCCCAGCCCTGAGACTAAAGTTACTGAAAAGTTTATTTTATGTCCTGGCTCTTGGTTCAGTTACTGCTTCCCCAGAGATGTCAGAAATTGGTGAACAAATGCGCACTGAGCTGTTAGATGACAGCTGCTGACTATGTCAAGAATGATTAACGTGTGTGGTGTTGGAAACGCTCAGAAGGTCAGGCAACAAGATGAGGAGCAGGAGAATGTGCGTGGAGTTTGCACGTTCTCCCCGTGTCTGCGTGGGTTTCCTCCGGGTGCTTCGGTTTCCTCCCACATTCACAAAGATGAGCAGGTCAGGTGAATTGGCTATGCTGAATTGCCCGTAGTGTTAGATAAGGGGTAAATGTATGGGCATGGGTGGGTTGCGCTTCGGCAGGTCGGTGTGGGCTTGTTGGGCCAAAGGGCCTGTTTCCACACTGTAAGTAATCTAATCTAATCTAATCATTTTAAAACGAATCCACTCTTTCACATTCAGGAATAACTGACGTTATTTTCTCTATTTAGAAAATGTTCAGTCAAGTGACTCTCGGTAATATGGCATAATGATAAGAGGTTGAATTTCTGTATTACTAAATGTATGCAGGTGTTGCTAGTGTCCAATTGGTCTCCCAAGAGCAGGTTTCAGCGATGAAATTTGCACAAGTTACTGTAGCCATTAGTTACAATTAGTTGATCACTTCTGTACATTCATTGCAAAGGTATCGCCAGGATTGGTATAAAGCATCGACATTCGTGATCTACATCACAAACCATGGAGATGTTTTCAGACCTGAGGGTGTGGGTCCTCAGTTCTCTGCTGACATCGACCGTGTGAACAGTGAGGGGAATTTCAGTATCGGTGAGGTTCACTACTGGTTCACTAATGTCGTTTATGAAAGAAAACTGTCCTCCTTACATCTGTCTGAAAAGTTACTCCAGAACCATAACAATGCAGTTGACATATAACTGCCCTTCTGGCAAGAGGGGAAAGGCAATAAATGCTGCCTCACTAGTGACGCCCTCATCCTGTGAATGTATAATAAAACAAAGGTGTGTGTGTCTGTCTGATAGCGTTGTGTATTAGTGCAGGCCATAATACACAGCGACATGTACCAGAGGGATTTGGCACGAAGGAGACTGCCACGTTCGCACAAAGTAAGGAGCTGAAGGCTTGTGGGGGAATATACATTGATTGCAAGATTTAATGAACAAGTTCTAAACAGAAGTATAGGTATATGATGCTCCCAACAGCTCTGAGCACTGACATTTGAAAGATAAGTCAGCTCTGCAGTGAGGAAATGGCAGTTGAAACATAATGCAATGACTTAGCCTCCCTTCTCATGCATGCATGCTGGTGTTTCCTTGTTAGGGAAAACTCTTTCCTATCTCCATGTGAATAGTGCTAGCATACAGTGACAAGAGAAAGTCATTCCCTCGGGTGTCCTACCTGGAATCTTCTCCCCACTCCGCACTGAGACTGACTAGTGAGAGTGAATGAATAAAAACGAATATCTGAAAGTAAGTTCATAAACATATTTCTCTCAATGAACTTTATTTGTTTCTGGCCATTAACTACCAAGCTATATATCGGCTGAGTTAGAGGTCAAGCTGTCTGTCAGGTCAGTTGGAGAGACTATCTCTCTGGTTAAGTAGTGACCTATCATGTTCCAGTTTTCTTAACTTCTATAGACCAACAGAGCACAATATTGAGATTTTGCTTTGTCATAAATATTGCCTTGTGGTTATCGAAGTAATTAACATCAGCAGATCCCATTTGTCACATCACATGAGCTGAATGATATGACAGCAAACTTAATGGGTCCAATGCAATCACCTTCCTCTTGCTCGATGATCTGCAGGTTTCTGAGTTTCAGAAAGATCCCTGGCAGCTCGGATCAACAGTAATGTTGATATCCGTTCTCTTTCTGTTTTGGATAACTTCAATGCTGAAACAAAAATGACTTTTAAATGAACTTAATCTTTGGCTTCTCTTACATAAAGACTGAAGGACACAAATCACAACGGATAAACGAATTATGGACATGATGCTAGAAAATAAAGATTTTAAATGTCAGAATTTAATAAGTCAGCGTGGATTCGTTTATCTGCGAGCGAGAAGACTTATTGGTAAAAAGACTGATGGTTTAAAAAAAGTCATGAGGTTCCAGACGTGGAGAGGAATACACAACTTGAGAAGGATTCCAGTTCCATCTTTTTAAATAGACATGCTTACCTGACACAACATGCTACGTTGAGGATTTGAAGAGGAATTTGTTCAGTAAGTGGTTCAATGTTAGTCAGTGGATTTTCTGAAATTAAGCCAAACACCCATAACCAACTATCTCGCCTCGTAATGTACTGTAGTATGAGTGACAGAGAACACCAAAATTCCACTGTTTGAAGGAGAAGTATCAATTTATTATTGAATTCTAACCATGAACATTGAACAACAACAATTTTCAAGTATGAGCCATTGTTCTCTGAAAAGTTTATTCTCCACCTCCCACTGAATAACAATATTGTTCCAAAAAGCTCCTATTAAAATTACATCAACTGTATTTTCAAAACGAGAAGGCGGTGGTCGTCTCTAGTGTCCTCTTTCCTCTTGGAGTAGGTATCACTGGGTCATCTTTGGTATTTTGTTAAAGATATATCATATGGAAATGTTACTTTTAATACAGTGTTTTGAACGGCAATCTTTCCATAGATGTTGGTTTACTCTTTGCCTGGCTAGCTCACAAAATTTCGGCTGCTTCATACCCCAAACATCAGACTGGCTCATTGGTTCGACGTTAACAAAAGCAATAAACTCAAATTTGATTGCAATTTAGTATCTTGGGGCACACTTTAATCTGATTGGTTAAATTAGAACTGTTCTGAACAGTTGCTAATATGTTCAGAAACTGTTATATTCCAAATATTACATGTTTTCAATGTTCCAGTGCACTCGGAGACTACTAGTCAGTCATATGACAAGTGCTTTCAAACTCTCAGTGCAAAACAGCTTTCACTTCGTTTAAACGTACAGTACACGCCTTGAAATTCTTAAAATCTCCCTCTTAGAGAAAAAGGTGAACTCTCATTATGAAAAGAGGCTTTTTTCTAATTCATAACCCCATTACCATGAAATACATCGCAAATTAATCGAAGTTCATATTAATTTCTTCGCATATAAATGTATCTGTTCATATATATATATATATGTGTGTGTGTGTACACACACACACACACATTCCTATTACTTCCACGATAACGCTTCTGCATTGCAATTATGAAGTGCAACATGTACGATTTGTAAATTGGAAGTTTGCAACATAGGACTCAAACGTAATTGTCTTACATTATTGTCTTTAACGAATCCCAAGTGTCCAAGAGGATTGTGATCCATTTCCACAACCATCTCCGAAGCATTGTTCGTCACATAAACATTAAAATGTTGTAAGGCCAGTATGAAACTCATTAGGTCCTTCACAATTGTAGACTATTTTCTTTGTGGGTGTTGAGTTTCTTTGTAAAATGATCAACTGGTCGTTCAATTCCATCATCATCTTCCTGTAGCAGTACAGCCCGACTACATCATTCGCATGGGATGCAACTTAACAAGGTTTCAAAATATTTGGTGTAGTTTAAACTAGTGCGGTGTTTAATACTGTTTTTAATTTGTTAAATGTCTCCTAGTATTAATCTGTGCACTGAAATTTTGTGTTCCACTTCAAGAAATCTGTTAGCCGTGCCACAATGCTGTGATGTTTGGAACAAACTTTGGTGGAACCCGCTTTGTTCCACAAACTGAACCTCATTTTTTCTTGATGGCTGTCGTCTTTGCGTTCCTTTGGGTCAGCCTTCTGTGACCGATGTTATGTTCCAAGAAAGTCACCTCTGTTTTCACGAATTCTGTTTTCTTGAAATTTTCGTTCGTGAGTTTTGCTCCTTTTAATCCTTCAAAGAGCTCTCCCAACTGTACCATGTGTTATTTCCATGACTCACTAAAAGTCGCGACATCATCCAGGTAGATTGCACTGTTTGTTATTCCAGCCACAGCTCTGTTTATGAGACTTTGGAATGTGGCCGTTGCATTCTTCATTCCTAAGTACATCACTTCGAAATTATACAGCCCATTTTCAATTACAAACGCAGACATTCCTTACACTTTCTCCGATAATGGTCCTTGCCTCCAACCACTGAATAAATCAAATTTTCCGATGTAACTGGCTTGTCCAACTTTCTCTATATAGTCCTCCAATCTCGGTCGTGGTTATGAGCCCAATTTTATTTTGGCGTTGACCTTTCGATGGTCCATACGAAATCATTGAGTCACTTCAGTTTGGGAACGAAGACAATCAGTGAACTCCACTTTTTCTGACTTGTTTCGATGTCTTCGTTGAGCATCGCATCCACGTGTTTCTCGACATGTGGGCTTTGAAAGAACTAAGCTTTGTTGGGTGTGTTGTTCTGTTGGAAATAAAAACATTGCCTACTTCTACTTTATGCGCAATAGCACAATGTTCCCCATCTTTATCCTACATGTGTACTCCTGTTGCTCCAACAAGCCTTTCAACTGCATTCTTTGCTCTTGAAGCAGGTAGTTTACTAACGTATCCCACTCCCCAAGGCCTTTCTCATTGTTCAACTTGTTTTGAGGCACATCAAATACCACAAGATCTGGATTAGGTTTGCTCACTCTGTGGGGTACTAACTAACACCTGTTTCTCATGTTCCTCTCTCTACCATAATAAGATTTCAAAATATTCACGTGACGTACACGATGCAACTCTTTTCTATCTGGCATCTTTACCAGTAATTTTGTCTGACTCAACTTTTTCTCAGTTTGATAGAGTTCTTTAAACGTGGCTTTGACGAAATTTCATTCCACTGATAACAATAAAAATATGTCTTCCCCAAGAGAAAACGTCCAAATTTCAGAAGTTCTATCCGTCTTCTGTTCTATTCTATATGGTGCCCTATTCAGGTGCTGTTGAGCTAACTCACCTCATCGATTTAGTCCATCCCTCACATCCGAGACAATCCAGATGAGAGATCGCCAACTTCAGTCCTGTCAATTCTCATTCATAAATTTCAAAGTCCCTCTCATATCTTTTCCGAATATTAACTCAAAAATCCTGACAGTGCGGTCTTAACATGGTCTCCAGCGTCTGATGCCACATTTCCAAAGCTCCCTGGAATTCAGGCTTTTCCGCACTTGATTTAAAGTGCTGTCTGCATAAGCTATCCATCACCTCCTGAAAAAGCACAGCAGTAATGTTAGACCGTTGTTCTGACTGAATCATTCTGGGTTGCCCATACCGCTTGAAGAAAGCTACTAACTCCACTATCACACTTTTTTCCTTGATATTCCATAATAGAATTGATTCCACAAAACTCAGAGACACATTCATTACGGTCACCAATTATTAGCTCCCACTTCTAGTTCTTGGGAGCCGACCTGTACAATCAATTCATAACCCGCGTGAAATATTCTTCAAATCAGCAGCAAACGTACTGGTTTTATTATTGCCTGCGGCTAAGGTGCTATTCATCATGTATGACATGTATGCCACTTGTTAAGAACATTCTTGTGCATTCCACGACAATAAACACGATTTTCTACCGGAACCTGAGTCTTCTGTACATCTTGGTGAGCTCCTATTGGTAGTTCATGTGCTCCTCGTAACACTTCCTTTCTGTACGCCACCAAAAACACAATCTGGTGCACTTTGGCCCATTTCAACTCTGCACTAACATGCTGTGGTCTTCATTTCCGTCAGATGATAACACGTCGGAATATTCTCGGCCTCCTTTTCAGATGACACATCCACATATACATCTTTTGTCGTCTTGCTTTGCTTTTAAACGTATCTTAGCCTTTCAGGATTAAACACTTCTGGTGGACGCTCTGCCTGTTCAGGCTTTTCCTCCACCATTCCATCAAACATGGTATCGGCGAAGTGAATGTCAATTTCTGCATCTTTCTCTTCCATTTCTGCTTCGCGGTGTGTATTATGATAGTGCGATATGGTAATCACATAGTCTTGGCAAATACCACAGTATTTCTGTTATTACTCCACAGTTTCTTGATCTACTTTGAGCTTCTTCGCAGGAAGCGGTGCAGGTCCCACCTTGGATCCTTCCAAATCATTCCCAAGAACAAACTGAATTCCTGAACTGATCCTCTGTCAATCACTCCCACTGTAACATTCCCTGACTTAAGTTGGGCCTCCAATCAGATCTTACATAAGGGAACGCTAAATTTATGTCCATCTATCCAAAAATTTAACACACGCTCTGGTAATAGATCAGAAAGGATGCATATTCCCTCATTGCTTACTGTCAATGACTGCTTAGATCTTGTATCTCTCAAAATCATAACTTAATGTGATCGACCCCTGTTCTTTCTAATTAAACTTTATGCACAGAGGCACCAATTTTGCAGAGATCCTGTACGAACAGCATATCCATCCTTTGCCTATGCTGTGCACCCACCTGCAGATCGTCGGCTCTTCTTGGGGTCTCCTTTACTACATTCACGAATGCCACTGGCTTCTTTTACCACATCTTTTCCCAAAGTGCCTTTCTTTATCGAGCAACACTTGTCCCACTTTACTATTGCAATCACCTGAGTGCTTTCACTTCTTTTTCACCCTCTTGGGCACCTTTATTTAAGCTTTAGCAAATATCACTACTGTCTGTACTCTTGGTTTCGACGTGTAGGATCTCCCCTTTTCCCAACTACTCTCCATCACAGAATGAAACTCTGGCCCGAAGTTTGTCTTATGCATCAACGTGTATTCATCTACTCTTTGTAATGCCCTTCTCATTTCCTCACTATTCTGTTCCTCCACTTGAGTTTGTACCATCTCGGGAAGTGAGTTTTTAAAGTCCTCCAGCCGAATAGTCTCTCGGAGATCCTCAAAGGTCCTATCTATTTTCAAAGCACGCATCCTTCTGTCGAAATTACTATGCTAATTCTTTCGAACTCACCATAAAACTGATCTGGTTCCCTTTATGTTTTTGAACTCCTGTCTCAACACTTCTGGTACCGATTCTTAACACTGAAAATAGTACAAGATGCCACAATGCATCGGCTGGGAATCAAATCCAGGTCTTCTGCGTAGCAGATGAGAATTTTACAACTGATCAACAATGCAACTCTGGGCGGCACGGTGGCTCAGTAGTTAGTGCTGCTGCCTCAAACCACCAGGGGTCCAGGTTCGTTTCCAGCCTCGGGTGACTGATTGTGTGGAGTTCTCACGTTCTCCCTGTGTCTGCGTGAGTTTCCTGCGGTTTCCTCCCACAGTCCCAAAGATGTGCAGGTCAGGTGCATTGACCATTTTAAATTGCCCCATCGTGTTAGGTGCATTAGTCAGAGGGAAATCGGTCTGGGTGGGTTACTCTTTGGAGGGTCGGTGTGGACTGCCTGGGCCAAAGGGTCTGTTTCCACACTGTCGGGAATCTAATCTAATCTCAAAATAGCCTTTTTGAATTCTTAATAATCTCTTGATCCCTCATCTGACAGCGCGGTGAATATCTCACTTGATGTGCCTAATGGTTTAGTCTGAACCACCATTACCCATGAATCCTCTGATCAGTCCATCTGCCGAGTCAATTTTTCAAATGAAATAGGGGAGAAATCAAAACCGTTTTCATCAACATTTGGCCGAGTTTGAATATATTTGTATATATCACTACCCTCTCTTTTAATCTCCATCTTGTTACCTATCCTTGACTGACGAGGTTGCAATTTCTCAAGTTCAAGTTCTCTCTAGTTTTGCTCAGCTAAGAATCTTCTGTCTCTTTCTGTTCCCTTTGCTTCTTTCTCTCTGTGCTCAGCTACGAAGCTTCTCACTCTTTCTCTATTTTTGCTCTTTCTTTCTTCTCTCTTCTCTCTCATTCTCTTTCGCTCTCACTTTCTCTTTCCTCTAGTTTACTCCTTTTCTCCCCCACCTCTCTTTGTTTATCCTTTAACTCATTTTCTTCAATAGTAATTTAAGTTTTTCTACCTCTACTTCTCTTGTATGTTTCTCTGACTCACCTAAGTATGAGTCAGAGAAACATACAAGAAAAGTAGAGGTAGAAAAACTTAAATTAGTATTGAAGAAAACCTTACAATGTCAGGTTTGCTTTGCTCCCTGGTTACACCCCAATCTATCTTAATTGCTTTTTAAAAAATTGTATGGATTTCTTTCCTTCAAAACTTAATTGGCAAATTTGAGAAACATTTTCAAATCGCTATTTAAGAAAAATTTCTCTCACTTTTAATTTAATCACCGACAAGTTACCAAATTTAAACAAATTGTCTCACCTATGTTTTCTTTGAAGATCTAGAATCCTAACCTGCAAGCTTTTAAATCTGTGGCATGTTTTGTAACGCCAAATCTATTCAATTATGTCTCATCCAGTTCAAATCAGAAATACAACATCAAGCTGTCCAAATCGCGATAAAAACTCCATCTAAACCGTGCAAACACCGACAAAGCGCCCCCAGATCTATTACTACACGGGATAAATTCACTCTGTTAATTTTAACCAGCAACACAGAAAGAGAGTTACCCCTTGCAGTCATCTGCGGAAATTCGAGGGGCGAAGAGCTCGCTAAAGTAAAATGTAACACCTTTAGTTCTTAAAATATAACAGAGAATAATTTACTAATAGCTGTTTACAATTCCTATGTTTATTTTAACTTCTTTAAGACTGGACCGATAAAACACCGATTCAGATTTACCAAAATTCAAATTTCAAAATCAAGCAGCTGTCCAATCTTCCCTTGGTATCTTTCTCTGTAGTTATTTTTCTCCTTAGGATTTCTTTTCCACAAGTGGTTGATCAATAAATGTACCTGTAAGAGGCTTATTCTGCGGGCAATCTATATATGCTGTTGACTTGGCAGTTCCCTCTCGCCTGTTCATGTTTTCCTAGTCTTATACCCCAAAGTATTGGATTGTGTCATTCGTTTTTAACATTGTCAATATATTAAATTTAAACTTGCTTGGAGTTTGGTATTTATTGTGGGTTATAATTTAAACTGATTGGCCCAAATCAAACATGTTTTTGTTTCCTGGCACCCAGCTACTCTTGCTGCTGGAGCAAAACGTTACATTTTACCTTATTCAGAACACTCAGTACTGTCAGGTAGTTCTGCTCGTTTTTAACTTTCGGAAAGGGACAGTACACTTCTACACCTTCATCGCACTTTTCATCTACGTAGTGTTAAATTGACTTTCCTAAGTCATAACTTCTGACGTTTATATTTTCTCTCCTTTTCTCTTTCTTTCCTCTCTTTTTCTCACTGCCATTCTTCTTTGACTCTCCTTGTCTCTTACTTCTCACTCTCTTTACTCAGCTACGAACCTTCTCTCTCTTCCTTTCCCTCCCCCTGCTCTTTCGTTTTCCTCTCTCTCGCTTCTCTCTGTCATTTTTCCTATCTCCCTTACATTTTGTCCTCTCTCTCTTTGTTTATCTTCTAGCTCATTTTTCCTCGAAAGTTATGTAAGTGTTTCTAAGTCTGCTGCACTTGTCTTTTTCTCTGACACACCTAAGTGCTTGAGCAACTCTCTCACAATTTGAGTTTTCCTTTCATCCTTGGTTAAACCCAATTCAAAACTCTTTGTTCATTCTAAAACCATGGTACTTTCCTGTCCTTCTGAAGTTTCTTGGCAAATTTGGAATTCAACAAACCCCAGAATTCCTTCAGCAATTTTAAGAGACGTTTCTCTTACTTTGCATTTGCCCAACAACAAGTTACAACTTGTCACGTCTACATCTTTTGTCAAAGATCCAGGACACTGGTCAGCAAGTTAAAATCTGATGGAATCTTTCACACCACAAGTGCGTTCAAATCTGTTCAAATCTCAGTCTGGATCTATCTAAACCTGCCCAAATCCTAGACCCGAGCGAACAAACACGGTGCTGAAACCTTATGGTAAGTAAACCAAACATCACAAAAAAAACCTTGCATCATAGTCTATGACAATATGAATGACAGACAACTCCTAACTCCTACTACTTATATAGAAAAAAAAAACTCTCATAGTAAACATGAAACAACAATCATTTACAACTCTCAGCCTCCTTTCTCGTAAACGTTTCTTATCCACCTCCCAGTCTACAACACATTTGATCCAATGTAAGCGCCCATGGAAATTACATAAATTTAGTTTTCAAAACTAGGAAGCGGCCGTCATCTCTGGTATCCTCCTTCCTCAGGCTGTCGCTATCGTGGATGGTCTTCAGACTTTTGCTGAAAAGGAATTTCATATGAAAAAGGGACCTTTGGTAGAGAGTGTATTGAATGGCAGTCTCTCTGTAGATGGCAGTTTACACTCTCTACGTGGCTAAGTCCCAAAATGCCTGCTTTTTTATCCCTTCAACAACAGATGTGTCATTGGTTCGATTTTGTTGAAAACAATATAATCACATTGGATTGGGATTTCTTATGTTGGCGCATAATTTGAACTGAATGATTAAATTCGAACGGTTGTGAAAAAAACTGAATGTCACATATTTTCAATTTTCAAATATACTCTGAAACTGCTAGTCAGTCACATGACAAGTATGTCATGCTCTCAGTGCAAAACAGCTTTCAGTCTCTCTTAAAGGTACAGTATACGCCTTCAATTCCATAACAGTGAACAAGTAGAATGCGGCTGTCTTTACCAGAAGGAGCACGAATGAATAACATAGATGTACTTAACAGAACACCAAGATAAACGTGAGTGAGAAAGGAATGGAAAGATTTTCAGATCGAATGAAAGGATGAAATGTGCAGAACGCTTTCGTTATTGAGGGCAGCTTATAACAGCGGTCAGACACAGACATTTCAGTCCATTCCTGTAAGAGAATTGCTGTGTGAGTGATTCACGGTAACTGAACAGCGGACTGATGCCACAACAACGTTAGCCATTACACATCAATTTCCCAGACAGACTCTGTCAATGACCAAAATTGAAGTTAAAACTCATTTAAGCTTTATTCCATCATCAGAAAAAAAATGTTGCCATGGTGCTGAGTATATTTGCGACCTACGTTGATAGATTAGTGCTCCTTAAAGGACAGAGATGATTAGGTGATTCAGCCAGACAACGTGGATCAGTTCAGATGCGCCAATTAGCTTCTTACAGCCTCCATTCTGCGTTCACGTGGCGAGCACTTTGATATCATGGATTGAAGACAAGGGAGGTGTAAAGCGATTGAGTGATCCTTGATGACACCAGCAGAATTGAATTAATTTGCATGGAGTTCAGATGCGACATGCTTTTGAACTCAGCTGAAACAATTCAGTTTTAATCCCTTTTGATCAGACCCAAACATGCTGGCTCTTCCTATTTGCTCATTCTTAAAAGGCACAATTTGTTATGAGTTAAGTTGTTGTGCTGTGAATTGATCACTTTTGGGTAACATGTCTGCAGTATTTTTCATTAGTTGTGTTTATCTGTAATAAAATATATGCTTTAATTTGAAACATTGATTAAAATCATCATTTTATTATGATTTACTTTCTATATATCTGTAGCTGTTAAATCTGCAAATCCTATTCCACAGGAGCCAGTTACAGTGACACAATATGAAGGAAATTTCACGATTATTCTTTTCCACTATTCAGTATGTACGATCTGAATATTGCAATTTTACCTTCAGGGATCCGGTAAATCTCTGATATTCTTAATCTACATTCCAAATTGTTGAAATGTCGTCAAAGCAAAGATCGTGTGCTCCGGACTTCCTGCATCTCTGGACACTTCACAAATGAAGGGAATTTCGCCATCGGTGAGCTGCAGCGATCTGACACTGGGGTGCATGCCTAAGATTCAGAGTGACAGGAAAAAGACAGAGCCTCGGACAAAAAAAATATGAAAATGGCTCTAATTGAACAACGCGAATGGAATAGGCAGTGGGCGATGCATGAGGAGCACAATGTGCAGAGCATACAGAAATTTCCATATTTCATCTTGAAAAGCACCGAACAACGAGACCTTGAAGTGCAGTTTCATAGCTCCTTGAAAGTGGAGTCGCAGGTAGATAGGATAGTGAAGAAGGCGTTTGGTATGCTTTCCTTCATTGGTCAGAGTATTGAGTGCAGGAGTTGGGAGGTCATGTTGCGGCTGTACAGGACATTGGTTAGGCTACTGTTGGAATATTGCGTGCAATTCTGGTCTCCTTTGTATCGGAAAGATGTTGTGAAACTTGAAAAGGGTTCAGAAAAGATTTGCCAGCATGTTGCCATGGTTGAAGGATTTGATCTGCAGGGAGAGGTTGTACAGGCTGGGGCTGTTTTCTCTGGAACAACAGAGGCTGAGGGTGACCTTATAGAGGTTGACAAAATTATGCCCGGCATGGATAGGATAAATAGACAAAGTCTTTTCCCTGGATTCAGGGAGTCCAGAATTCGAGGGCATAGGTTTAGGGTGAGGGGAAAGATATAAAAGGGATCTAAGGGGCAACATTTTCACGCAGAGGGTGTACGTGTATGGAATGAGCTGCCAGAGGATGTCGTGGAGGCTGATACAATTGCAACATTTAAGAGGCATTTGGATGGGTATATGAATAGGAAGGGTTTGGATGGATATGTGCCGGGTGTGGCAGGTGGGACTAGATTGGTTTGGGATATCTGGTCGGCATGGACATGTTGAACCGGAGGGTCTGTTTCCAAGTTGTACATCTCTATGACTCTATGTCCAATATTTAACGATGGACAATTATGAGTGTAGTATTGGAGGAAAGTTTCCTCTGCCCCATTTATGAAAGATGTTCTCTGTACATCATTCGAAAAGTGATGAATGAATTTCTGGCTTTTTATGTATTAACAATTTTGCCATATATTAGCTTCCGAAAGTCTGTGTTCATCCTTGGTGCACTCTGATGAGTAGAAAAAAAAGTACACATGGATATGTTGTCATTAACTGTCCTGGAGAAACTTTGAGCGCGCACTACATGAAGCTACAAGTTGATCTCTACCTGACCTGAGACACAGCTTAATATCTAACTGAGCTGACCCAGAGTTTGATGTCTTACTGATGTGGAATATCACTACTTCGAACAGAGTTTACAGACAGCTTGGACGGTTACTGACCAGAAAGGAATAGTTTCAGTGAAAGACTGCAATTGTTGGAGTGAGATTGACAGGTTCGTTTTCACTCACCGTCACTAGACAGTCTCAGTTTGCAGTTGAGTGAGTTCTGAGAAACGTCAAAGTGGTACATATCAAGGAGAGATTTTCATTGAGCACTCCGTATTAGCAGCATCCAAACAAAGATTGGGAAAGTCAACAATGCACTGGAGAAACAGAACACAGAATATGCATTTGAAGGGACAACAAATGCATTCACCATGTTTCTACAAATAATTCCTCATTGTGGAGTTAACTTAACTCTGGAATTTCACTCGAGTATTCAGAGTGATAATGGGAACAGTCATGTAGAGACATTGTCCATAAACGTTTAGTTTCTTCAGTGATGGTTATCTGTGTACATCCCCCAATCCCACCAGCGCACCACAGATTGTTTTTTTTTAGCCGTTCCCCTTCCTTTAAGGCTCCAAGGCTTTTAAAACTACAAGTTTTTGAACCAGGCTTCGTATGATCTATGTCATTGTGTCTATCAGTCCGCAGTAATCCACCACACCTACAGAGAGCCGAAGATCATGAATAGTAAAATTCCCCTTCCTTTTCACACGGTCACAATCAGCAGCAAATCGAGTCCCCACACCCTTAGCTCTGATAGCATCGCCATAATTAGAGAAGTAGATCAAGAGTTTCAGGGTTTTCTTGCAAACCTGACGCAATAGTTGCAAAGAACATGTAGTAGCAGTGGTTCAAAAACTGCACCTATTGGTCACCGTATCACCAAACATCATCACTGAAACTGGCTCCTGGGAGATCGAGTCTGCACCAGCAATACCGCCAGAAATTCGTAAATGTAGAAATTTAATGCTTTTATGAAGCTACAGTATTTAACATCATCTGTGACTGAACCTTTTTAAAAGAAAATACGTGTCAATCATGCTGGTATATGAACAAGTGTGTACATTTTATGAGAGCTGCAGTAATGACGAATAAATGGAAAGGAACTGACATATTTGCGAGTTCGCACAAAGCAAACTGCTCTTAACATTCTTTAGCTCAAGAACAGTGTTAATATTCAGTTACCTTGGAGTCTCCGAAGATTGGCTTATTGTTGCCATAGTCAGCAGGTCGCACCTAACAGCTCACGGCTCATTGTTTCGACTGACATCAGAGGGACAATTGTGACTGGAACTGGGAACCCACCCAGAAATTAAAGCCTAGTGTTGCCCCTTCAATTCCGTCAGGTTTCGGGCTCGAAGTCGTAAATTGTTGTTTTGTGTGGCCATAGATTGTGCCTTAAGATTATTGAAGGTATCCGTGAATATAAACCACCATAATCGTACTACTAATCGACACTTTGCTTTGTATTAGTTGCATGGAGTTCAATGGTTACTGCACAGATATTTTAAAGGACGTCGTAATAGGTCAATCCAATATGTTAACATGTTATCACTGATAAGACCTCTGGAGACACATTTCTTCTTTATCCTTTGCCAAAGAAATAATTGTCAGACCCATTGTCTTCTCGCTCATTGGTGACAGGTGACTGCTGATGATCGAACCTGAGAGCCACCAGGCCTCAGGCAAGCGGCTGAAAATAAGAGTCCTCCATGGTCACCTCAAGCCAGTGTTTGGGATTGAACCCACGCTGTTGGCATTGCATTCCTCTGCAAACAAAATCTCCAGCCAAGTATTTAAACTGATTTCCTGGCATAGTGAAAAGGGTTGGCTCATAGGTTGATGTCTGTGCCAACAACGTCCATTAAAATATCTGTGCAGTGACCATTGAACTCCATCCAACTAATGAAAAGCAAGGTTTAGATTAGTAGTGCGATTATGGTGGTTCATATTCATGGATACGTCCATAATTTTAAGGCCTCCTACTTTTATGAAATAAGTGGGGATTAACTGATCAGTGTGATATTAATGATGGTTTACGAGCAGCAGATGTGGAATGATAAACTGTGAAAAATGCTATGTTCTCCCAGATTAAAAAAAACAAATGTTAATATTCATAATAAATTAATCGTTCATCAGAACATTTATAATGAAACATAGCAGGTATTATACTGCAGTCGAATTGATGCTGCTCCTTGGAGAAGCATCTACTGCGATTAGGAGAGTGAAAACTCTTGAATGTTCGTTGGTACAACGTACAGGAAAACAGTTTTTTTCTGGCGAGTACGTTCCGACATAGAATACGCAACTAAAATTATCGCTATAGATGTAGCAATTTCTTTATTTGCATTTTCCTGTTGTGTGACAAAAGATGGATCATGAATATTACTGGAGAGAATAAAAGAGCGTTAACAGTTCGAATCAAATTAGTTCTCTTGTCATAGATGTTGCCAGACCTGCTGAGTTTTCCCACATTTTCTGTTTTTGGGTCTGAACTGCAACACATGCAGTCTTTGATTGGAGATTTAGTTTAATTGGGATTCAATCCGATGTACAATCAAAAAAAAATGTTCACGGAAAGAAGCAGTTATAACTTTACTCAGAGTAATAGGTCAATCGAATGTGTTTACATGTTATCAATGACACGACCGCTGGAGACACATTTCTTCGTTATCCTTTTCCAAAGAAATAATTGCCATGAGTACCTGTTGTATTATTGTTGGCTTACCACGTAAAAGTAGCCTTCACTTCTGTTTTCCTTCGAGTATTCCAAATTCCAGGCAGACGGTGAGTATCTTATCTTCCTATGATTGAGTACCTGTTGATTAAATGGTCAGACATTAATAGTTCTGCCTACACAAATAACTTACAGGATAATGGATGCATTTGCTTTGTGTTGGCTTGTCGTGAGCATATCAGGTTCTTGCAATTGTCTATTTCAACAGAATCAATAAAGAAAGTATGAACCATAATTGATTTCAACAACAGATACCTTGCTGTTATTGAATTTATCTTATCAAGTCATTGGTTTTAAGCACCGATATGGTTGACTTTGTTTGAATTGGTGTAGATTATTGGTTAAAGTTTGCTTCTACAAAAGTAATTCGTACTAAATTCTGGAATGCTATGGTAAAGGAACATAATCACATTTCCATGCTTCCAAGGAGTCGAGTTGACTAAAGTGCCATCTGTTGGACCATAAGAGTAAATATTTATTTTTACATGTCAGGAGATCCAATCAAGAAAAGGATGAAGACTCAGGGGGGAACATTAAGTGGAGTCAGCCGACAATAAAGCTGATCGAATTTAGGGAAATAAACAGGGCGAAGGTAAAAGGTAGAAAATTGGGGAAGGGCAAGGAGGTTGACATCATCACATGAACGGACTTGGATTACCATCCCGTGAGAGAAACATATCCAGCAATATGGAGAAATGGAGACTAAGAACGCAAGAGAATGAGTTGAAATGTCTCCTGGGAAATCCGAGGAAGAGCCAGAGAAAGGCACAAGGGATATAATTAGGGAAACATTAAATTAAGTATCAACCGTCATTGCGGAACATGTAAAAACACAACAAAATGCAATATAACATAGAAGTTGAAATCCTAAAATCAGATAGCCATTGAACTTAAACACTGACTATCGCAAAGTGAGCCTGGGTTCACATCAGTTAACTGTGTTAACACTTTAAGTATGATACGGGATCTATTTGTTTTCACCAGACACAGAACTTTCAGAAAGTCAAATGGATCAATGATGACATCACAAAACTCGTTTTGAAGTAACTGAAATAAGCAAAAAGCGCATGTGTGTGCGTATGTGTGTGTGTTTGTGCGTGTGAGGATGAATGTCTCTGTGTGAAACGATGTGTGTTCACGATGAATCATTTTACGTTGAAGCACTGCTGTGTTTATGTTAGAATCCTCATGCCAGTCTTTATTTCAAGGCGAAATTTGTGCTGGCAGAGTTCTCTACCTTGTCTTATAGTCATAAATTGGAATTTTGTGACACTTCAGTAGTTTAATTGTCACTACTTCTGTTCCAATTCCTGATGATAATTGTTTAGTTTGATTCAATTTCCTATTCTCCCACAATCTGAATCTAAGTCAGGAATAATAACCGACTTTTCCCAGGTTACTTGCATATCGCGATATTATTGAATTCCTAGTTATTGACACAGTGAACCCTTAAAAAAAAGACAGAAATTTCTCTTAATTCTCAGATCATCGAAAGAGGGTTTTACCTGTTTACATGCATTCTCCTTATTGTTACGATCACTCCAACAATACTTTTTAACGTAAATATGCATGTGGCCGAATCAACGTCAGTTTGAATCCTCTTTCTTCCATTAATTTATTTTTAACATTGCAGAAAGGCCTGTCGTGCTCCTTCGAATCAATATAAAATCACAGAGATCACCACAAAGTTCACATCTTCACTCAAAATATGGTGATAGACATTCCAGATTGACATTTTTCCCAAATACTGTGCCATCTCAATGAGGCTGTTTCTATTTGGAGGTTTCCCCAAAGCTGAGTGGGCTGTTATGACTGTATCAACTTTAACTGCTCTCTTGATTTGACGTCTGCATTGATAAATAGTGAATTAGTGGCAGGAAACTGGAGATTGTCAAACTAGAAAAGCGTGCAAGCGACTTGGCGATAGTAAGCACTGTTGTGCTCGAAGTCAATACCGATAAAATGTGGAGCTGGAAAGTCACAGCAGGTCAGGAACGTTGCCATTTATCAAGGGTGTCAGAAACTTTGGATAGAGATAGGAATAGGACTGTACAGAAATGTTCAGACTCAGTATAAACAGCAAGTTACGTTAATAGGTTGTTTCCAGTTTTTGCTACAGCTGCAGTTTTCTACAGACTTTCCAGATAAACAAGACATTGGTGAAGGTCAGTTCCCCGAATGTTGACTATAAATAGCCGCGATCATATAGTTCAGCAACATTATTTGGCACTACATTGTGAACGTAGACTGAACTAGATATGGTTGGAGAAAGATTGAGTGTGTGAGATGCCTTGGCTACCCTGTATAGGGCAAATGGGCATGTGTCGGTTTGAAGCCGCAATGTCAGACCTTAAGCTCAATTCTTCTGCAAGTGGGATCAGTTGTTTTTAACGCAACATTGAAACACAAGTGCCGTCCATGTGTCCCATGTAAAACTCATTTCCAGTTAATAATAATCACTTGGGCTTCGTATTGATCACGAACAAGACATTAGCCGCATTTTACAGTTTAAAAAAAACTTGTCAGTACTGCTTTGTTATGCACACCAATATTTTGGTTAACTCCCAATCGTAGGTTCATATTTACTTTTGCTGTCATGAACCGATGTTAATGTGAATATTTTCTAGTTTTTGGTTGTTAGAGTGGTTTTCCATCATGTAAGAAATGACAAAAAATGTCGCATTCATGGTTGAATCTTTTCACTTCTCATGCCAACTATTGTTAGAGCCATTTGTTCAAATTGAGATTACAGTACCGCACGAAAGAATGGCTATATCGTAAAATGCTCTTTCTTGGAATAATATCTCATCTCTCATCTTGTCGTTGTTCCTACTGACACATAATAAAATTGGCAATAATCAGTTGAAGAACTGAATGAATTTATTTGATATGGTAACAAATAAATCAACACGTTTTAACAGAAATGTCCATAGGATGAGGATGTCTTTTGTCACTGCAGGATTGGTTCACACATGACGCTGGACTGACCACAATGTAATGGATTTTCATCTGCTTTCTGAAATGAAATGGACTCAGTTAAAATTAAATGGGCAACGAACTTTGCTCTTGTCGGTCAATTTAACATCCGATAAGGTAGCAAACAATCACTTAAATTGAACAAGTCGTCTGCCAACGTTCTCAAAAGAGTTCTGAACGAATTCTTTGCAGTGTGTTGCGTTTAATCAGCAGTGATATGTACTCCGTCAGAACGAACTGTTGTTCATTTTATGATGTAATAGTTGAATATTTCGTGTCAGGTTTTAAAATATATTTTTGTTTTTTAACCCTATTCTTCAACTTCACGTTTTGTGTTTTTGGTTTTATTCTTATTGTCATTTATTGCCCTGGAAAATTTTGCATTATTATATGAGAGATAGATTGTTTTCTGGAATGAACCTTTTTATAAGCAGAACCATTTTTTTCCAGCATAAAGTACAATGCTGGCAAGGAAAAATGTTTCACACGATTTTCTCTAAAAATACCTTTCGGAGTGGTGCTCCTTCATCAGGTGGCTATGGAGTAGAAGATAGTAAGACACAGAATTTATAGCAGAAGTTTGCAATGTGATGCAACTGAAAGTACATATTGAAAAATACCTGGCTTAGAACAAAAACATTACAGCACAGAAACACGCCCTTCGGCCTACGAAAGCTGCACCGATCCATACACCCTATGTAAACCTTATAAGTAAGCATACCCCTTTGCTTCCGACATATTATTAAGTCCTACACTTTGGGCCAAAGGTTCCTGCTATCCACCTTGTTCAAACCTCTCATGATTTTGTAATCCTCAATCAGGTCCCCTCTCAACCTCCTTTCCAATGACACCAAGCCAGTCTACTCAAAACTTTCTTATAGCTAGCACCCTCCATAGCAGGCAAAACCTTCGGGAACATCTGCACCCTCTTCAAAGCATGCACACCATTTTGGTAATGTGACAACGAGAACCGTACGCAGCATTCGAAATGTTGCCAAACCAAAGTCTAATACGACTATCTTCGAGTAAAACGTGAGGTCTGCAGATGCTGGAGATCAGAGCTGAAAATGTGTTGCTGGTTAAAGCACAGCAGGTCAGGCAGCATCCAAGGAACAGGAAATTCGACGTTTCGGGCCAGAGCCCTTCATCAGCTCTGGCCCAGAACGTCGAATTTCCTGTTCCTTGGATTCTGCCTGACCTGCTGTGCTTTAACCAGCAACGCATTTTCAGCTCTAATTCTAAACTCCAGCAATTTTCTACGTCTTGTTCGTGCTGGAGAACAGTAATTTTGAATTGGAAATGTTTCTCTTTCACAGATACTGCCAGACAAGCTGAGCTTCTACAGCACTTTCTGTTTTTGTTTCAGATCTCCAGCTCCGCAATGTTTTGCTTTTTTTTGACTAGTTTGTACTAGAACATATGACAGATAGATTGATCAAGAAGGAGTTGGTTCAGTCGTGTATTTTCAGCTCTAATACGACTATATCATGACCTGTCAACCCTTGTACTCAATACACTGCTGATGATGGAAAGCATGCCATATGCATTCTTGACCACTGTACTGGCCTGCGTTGCCGAACATTCAGAAAACAATGGACCTGAACATCCAGATCTGTCTGTACACCGATTTTCCCCAGATCATTTGCATTTACTGTACAGTTCGCTCTAGAATTGTATCTTCAAAAATGTATCACCTCGTATTCGTCCGGATTGAACTCCATCTGCCATTCCTCTTTCCCACTTCTCCAATCTATCTATATTCTTCCGTATTCTCTTTCACTATCTGCTACTCCATCAATCTTAAAGTCATCTGCAAACTTGCTGCTGCAGCAATCCACATCTTCCTCCAAAAAATTTATGTACTTCACAAATGACAGTTCTCCCAGCACGGAGCCCTGTGGAACACCACTGGTCACAGGTCTCGATTCTGAGAAGCTCCTCCTGCTATTAAGCTCTGTCTCCGGTTGCCCAACCAGTTATATCCATCTAGCTAGAACACACTGGACACCATGCGAACTCACCTTTTTCATCATCCTACTTTTGGGAACCTTATCAAACGCATTATTAAAGTCCATGTATATGATATCTACATCCCTTCCCTCTTCAATCAACTTTTTCACCTCTTCAAAGAATTCTCTTAGATTTGTTTGACATGACCTTCCTTGCACAAAACCATGCTGCATATCACTGGCAAGCCCGTTATCTTCCAAATGGGTAAATATTCCATTCATTATTAACTTCTCCAGTAGTTTCCATACTAATTACGTCAGGCTCATAGGTCTGTAATTACCTGGATTATCCCTGTTAGCCTTGTTACACAAGGGGAAAATATTAGCAATTCTCCTGTCCTCTGGGTCCTCCCCTGGTTCCAACGGTGCTACAACGATATCTGTTAAAGCCCCACCTAATTCCTCGCTCTCGTGTCCTCCAGTAACCTACGATATATTCCACCCGGACTTAGGGACTTGCCCACCTTACTGTCTTTTAGAATATACAACACTTCTTCCCTCCTTGTGCTGATTTTACCTATACAGTAATCAAAAATCTATCCCAAAGCTCAACATCTGGGTAGTAGGGATGTCCGGGTAACTACAGACCAGCGAGCCTGCCGGCGGTGGTGGGAAAGTTGCTGGACAAGGCACTGAGGGATAGGATCTATTTATATTGAGAAAATAATAGGCTTATCAGTAATAGGCAACAGGGTTTTGTACGAGAGAGATCGTGCCTTACCAACTTAAAGGAGTTCTTCGATGAACTGACCAAGTTGATAGATGAAGGAAGAGCTGTTTATTTTATATTCATGGACGTGAGTAAGGTTTGATAAGGTTCCCCATGGTAGACTAATGGAGAAAGTGAAGTTATATGGTGTGCAGGGTGTTCTAGCTAGGTGGATAAAGAACTGGTTGAGCAGCAGGAGAGAGAGATTAATGGTTGAAGGTAGTTTCTCGAAATGGAGAAAGGTGGCCAGTGGTGTTCCACAGGGGACAGTGTTGAGGCCATTGTTGTTTGTAATATAAATAAATGATCTGGTAGAGGGCTATCTTGGTATGATCAGCAAATTTGCCGAGGACACGAAGGTTGGTGCAGTAGCAGAAAGCATAAGGTACTGTCAGAGCATTAAGTAGTGTGTGTGTGTGTATATATATATATATATATCACACACACTCACACACACACACACACACACATATATATATTATTTATATATAGAATGGAGAGTTGGGCAGAAAAGTGGCAGATTTAAATCCAGACAAATGTGAGGTAATACATTTAGGCAAGACAAGTTCGAGAGCGAATTATACAATGAATGGAAGAAGCCTTTGGAAAAGTTGATAGGCAGAGAGTTCTGGGAGTGCAGATCTATTGTACCCTGAAAGGTTACTGCATAGATGTATGAAGTGGTCAAGAAGGCATAAAGTATACTTGCCTTCAGTGGACAAAGGTATTGAGTACAAGAGCTGGCAAATCATGTTAACACTGTGCAAGACATTCGTTCGGCCGCATTTAGTATACTAATGTGTACAGTTCTGGTCGCCACATTACCAAAAGGATGTGGACACTTTGGAAAGGGTGCAGAGAAGATTTACGAGGATGTTGCCTGGTATGGAAGGTGCTAGCTATGAAGAAAGTTTCAGTAGATTTGGTTTATTTTCATTAGAAAAAAGGAAATTGAAGAGGGACCTGATGGAGGTTTATAAAATCATGAAAGGTATAGTCAGTGTGGATTAGAGACAAGCTTTTTTCCCAGGGGAAGGATTCAATTACAAGAGGTCACGCTTTCAAGGTGTGAGTTGGAAAGTTTAAGGGAAACACGCGGCAATACTTCACAGAGAGGTTGGTGGGCGTTTGGAATGCGTTGCCAGCAGAGGTGGTAGAGGTGGTAGGTTCACTTAAAATACGTCTAGATAAATGCATGAGTTGGTGGGGAGTAGAAGGATACAGATGCTTAGGAGTTGACCTTCAGGTTTAGACAGTACCTTTGGATCGGCTCAGGCTTGGAGGGCGAAGGGCCAGTTTCTGTGCTCTAAACGTTTTTGTTCTTTGTTCGATCCGCCACGTCTTTCGCCTTGTTGAACACCGATGCAAAGTACTCATGAAGAATCTCGCCCATTTTCTCTGACTTCACCATATATTTCCTTCTTTGGCCTTGACTGGAACCTTTTCCGTGTTAATCTCTTTCTCCTCCTATATGAATAAGAGGTTTTGAGGTTATTCTTAATCCTTCTCTAAGCATATCTGCCAACCTCTTTTCGCCCTCTTAACTCCCGTTTCAGATTACTCTTACATTCCCAATATTCGCCCAAAGTGTTGTCGACTATCAGTCGCCCAGAACTTATGTACAGATCCGTTTACCTCTTGGTAATCTCACAATTTCATTTGTTAACAATGGTTCCTAATCTTGCCATTTCTATCCCCTATTTTCACAGC
>NW_026867500.1:294296-381735 GCF_020745735.1 Hemiscyllium ocellatum | reverse complement strand
TTATCCTATCCATGCCCATAATGATTTTATAAATCTCTATAAAGTCATTCCTTAGCTTCCGACGCTCCAGGGAAAACAGCCCTAGGCTATTCAACCTCTCCCTATACTCAAGCCCTCCAACTCTGGCAACATCCTTGTAAATCTTTTCTGAACCCTTCAAATTCACAACATCTTTCCATTAGGAAGGAGACCAAACTCCACATAATATTACAAACAGTGACCTAACCAATGTCCTGTAAAACCGCAACATGTCCTCCCAACACTTATACTCAATACTCTGACAAATGAAGGAAAGCATACCAAACACCTTCTTCACAATCCTATCTACCTGCGACTCCACTTTCAAGGAGCTATGAACCTGCACTCCAAGGTCTCTTTGCTCAGCATCTCTCCTGAGGACCTTACCATTAAGTATATAAGTTCTCCTAAGATTTGCATTTCCAAAATGCAGCACCTGATATTTAACTAAATTAAGCTCCATTTGCCACTTCTCAGCCCACTAGCCCATCTGATCAAGATCCTGTTTTAATCTGAGGTAACTTTCTTCGTTGTCCACTACATCTCCAATTTTGATATCATGGGAAAACTTACTACTATACTTCTTATGATCATATTCAAATCATTTATATAAATGATGAAAAGTATGGACTCAGCACCGATCCTTGTGGCACTTCACTGGTCAGGCCTCCAGTCTGAGAAACAACCCTCCACCACCACCTCTGTCTTCTACCTTAAGCTAGTTCTGTATGCAAATGGAGAGTTTCTCCCTGTATTCCATGAGATCTAACCGTGTTCGCCAGTCTCCAGGGGGGAAACCTTGTCGAACGCCTTACTGAAGTCCACATAAATCACGTCCACTGCTCTGCTCTCATCAATCCTCTTTGTTGTTGCTTCTTCAAAAAATTCAATCAAGTTTGTGAGACATGATTTCCCAAGCCAAAGCCATGTTGATTATCCCCAATCAGTCCTTTCCTTTCCAAATACATGTACATATTGTCCCTCAGGATTCTCTCCAACAACTTATCCACCACCGAGGTCAGGCTCGCAGGTCAACAGCTCCTTGGCTTGTTCTTACTACTTTCTTAAACAGTGGCACCACGTTAGCCAACCTCTAGTCTTCCAGCATGTCACCTGTGACTATCGATGATACAAATATCTCTGGAAGAGGTCCAGCAATCACTTCCCTAGCTTCCCACAGGGTTCTAGGATACACCTGAACAGGTCCAGGATATGTACCCACATTTATGCGTTTCAAGACATCCAGCACTTCCTGCTTTGTAATATGGACATTTTTTAAAGATGTCACCATCTATTTCTCTACATTTGTGTCTTCCATGTCCTTTTCCAGAGTAAATACCGATGCAAAACACTCGTTTCTTATCTGCCTGTCTCTGTGACTCCACACAAAGGCTGCCCTGCTGATCTTTGAGGGGCCCTATTCTCTCCTTGGTTACCCTTTTTGTCCTTAATGTATTTGTAAAAAAAAACCTTTGGAGTCTCATTAACCCTATTTGCCAAAGCTATCTCATGTTCCCTTTTGGCCCTCCTGACTTCCCTCTTAAGTTTACTCCTACTGCCTTTACATTCTTCTAAGGATTCAATTGATCTATCCTGTCTATACCTGACATATGCTTCCTTCTTTTTCATAACCAAACCCTCAATTTCTTTCGTCATCCTGCATTCCCTACACCTACCAGCCTTTTCTTTCACCCAAACAGGAATATACTTTCTCTGGACTCTCATTATCTAATTTCTGAAGGCTTCCTATTTTCCAGCCGCCTCTTTATCTGCGAACATCTGTCCCCAATTAGCTTTTAAAAGTTCTTGCCTAATACCGTCAAAATTGGCCTTCCTCAAATTTAGAAGGTCAACTTTTAGATCTAGTCTATCCTTTTCCATTACTATTTCAAAACTGATAGAATTATGGTCGCTGGCCCTAAAGTGCTCCCCCACTGACACCTCAGTCACTTGCCCTGCCTTTTTTCCCAAGAGTATGTCAAGTTTTGCATCTTCTGTAGTAGGTACATCCACCGACTGAATCAGAAACGTTTCTTGTTCACACTTAACAAATTCCTCTCTATCTAAACCCTTAGCACTATGGCAATCCCAGTCTATGTTTGGAAAGAGAAAATCCCCTATCATAACCACCCTATTTTTCTTACTGATAACTGAGATCGCCTTACAAATTTGTTTCTCAATTTCCCTCTGACTATTCGGGGATCTATAATACAATCCCAATAAGGTGCTCATCCTTTTCTTATTTCTCAGTTCCACCCAAATAATTTCCCTGGATGTGTTTCCGGGAATATCCTCCCTCAGTGCAGCTGTAATGCAATCCCTTATCAAAAACGCTACTCCCCCTCCTCTCTTGCCTCCCTTTCTATCCTTCCTGTAGCATTTGCATCCTGGAACATTAAGCTGAGTCCGGTCCATCCCCGAGCCATTTTTCTGCAATTGCTATGATATCCTCGTTCCAAGTTCTCAACCATGCTCTGAGTTCATCTGCCTTTCATGTTAGGCCTCTGGCATTTATCGGAGTATAATTTCAACTGATTGGCCTAATTCGAATTTGTTTTTGTCTCCAGGCAACCACCTACCTTAGCTGCTGGACCACGTGTTTCATTGTATCTTGTTCAGAACATTTGGTGCTGTCAGGTAGTTCTGCTAACTTTTAACTCTCTTAAAGGTACAGTACACCCACATCTTCATGAAAATATGGACCAAGTGCTGGCAAATGGGACTGGATTAATCTAGGATATCTTGTTTGCATGGACCAGTTGGACCGAAGGATCTGTTTCCATAATGTGCATTTCTGTAACCCCAGGGCTCTATTTTGATATTTAACGTGTCTCTTTTTGCCAGGCTGACTGTGGGGCAGTTCCTTCCCTTTTATCATGTGATCAATACCAGTCTTTGGTCTCGCCAGGATAGAGGCTTCAATCAGCATTTCTCCGTAACGTTCCTTATCAAACTGTTTCCCAACAAGCATTTGCTGATGTTTTGCCACGTCCATTGTATGCATTTAGCACGATCCTTTGCTTGTTTAATTGATGCAAATGATATGCCTCTTCTATGAAGGCTGCAATTACTCTAGTTTATGGTTTAACTTCAGGCATCATGTTTGAACAGCTGTTTCTCCCTCACTAATTTTTTTCCTGATGTTTGAAAGGTTTGATGGGCGGCACGGTGGCACAGTGGTTAGCACTGCTGCCTCACAGCGCCTGTAGACCCGGTTCAATTCCCGACTCAGGCGACTGACTGTGTGGAGTTTGCACGTTCTCCCCGTGTCTGCGTGGGTTTCCTCCGGGTGCTCCGGTTTCCTCCCACAGTCACAAAGATGTGTGGGTCAGGTGAATTGGCCAAGCTAAATTGCCCGTAGCGTTAGGTAAGGGGTAAATGTAGGGGTATGGGTGGGTTGCGCTTCGGCGGGTCGGTGTGGACTTGTTGGGCCGAAGGGCCTGTTTCCACACTGTAAGTCTAAGTCTAAGTTATTTGAATGAGAGAATTCAAACAAAACCACAACCAGTTCAGACCGTTACGCTGTTTACCATAAAGTCCTTATTACAGGTTTTTAAACGTGGAAGAAAAAAGCGCAGTTCGAAACGGAGAAAAACACCCACCGTCAATGTGTGGAACAATCTGTGAAGTATCATCTGAAATGTCAAAACACCAACACAGTCACTCAGACGAGAGCTATGGAAGTGTGCCAATTGTGGGAAAGGATTTTTTTTATCCATCCTGGCTCGAAATTCACCAACACAGTCACACTGGGGAGAAGCCATTCACCTGCTCTGAGTGTGAGAAGGGAATCGCTTCGTCATCTGACCTGCTCAGACATCAGCGAGTTCACAATGGAGCAAGACCGTTCACCTGCTCTGAGTGTGAGAAAGGATTCACCTGCTCGCTAAGCTGCTGGAACTCCAGCAAGTTAACGCCAGCTATAAACCTTTTCACCTGCTCCCTGTATAGAAAACGTTTTGCTGTTACATCGAACCTGCTTACACACCAACCATTTTTGCATTGGTCAGAAACTGTTCACTTGCTGATTCATGGCAAAGGTTTAACTCAGTCAGCCGACTTTGTGACGTACCAGCGGGTTCACGAGGGAAAATAATTCACTTGATCAGTGTGTGGGAAGGGATTCACTCTGTCATTCGAACTGCTCACACACCAGAGAGTTCACAAAGGAACACATTTGAAGAATTTTGCTCTTTATCACATGAGGGAAGGAATCATGGTCATTGAGCTGTTTGTACTGATGTTACTAAACCCTGTTTTGTTAACGTCATAGAGTCATAGAGATGTATAGCACAGAAACAGACCCTTAGGTCCAACTCGTCCACTCAAACCAGTTATCCGAACCTAATATAGTCTTATTTGCAGCACTTGGCCCATGTCCCTTCAAACTTTTCCGATTCTTATATCCATACAGTTGCCCTTTAAATGTTGCAGTTGCACCAGCCTCCCCACTTCCTCTGGCAGGTCATTCCATGCCCACACCACCCTCTGCGTGACAATGTAGCGTCTTCGGTCCGTTTAATATCTTTCACCTCTCACCCTAAACTCTTCCCACTAGTTATGGACTACCCTACCCCAGGGAATAGATTTTATCAATTTGTCCTATCCGTGATTTTACAAACTTCTATAAGGTCATCCCTCAGCCTCCGATGCTCCAGAGAAAACAGTCCCAGCCTTTTCAGCCTCTCCCTGTAGCTCAAATTATGCAACCCTGGCAACATCCTTGTTCTGAACCCTTTCAAGTTTCACAAAATCCTTCCGATAGGAAGGAGACCAGAATTACATACAATATTCCAAAACTGGCTGAACCAATATCATGACCTCCCAACTCTTAAACGCAATGCTCTG
Organism: Hemiscyllium ocellatum; assembly: GCF_020745735.1. Lineage (NCBI taxonomy): Eukaryota > Metazoa > Chordata > Chondrichthyes > Orectolobiformes > Hemiscylliidae > Hemiscyllium > Hemiscyllium ocellatum. Next base: position 376,869 of record NW_026867500.1, on the reverse strand, counting down.
ATCAGTTAAGGAAAGCATTCCAAACACCTTATTCACATTAACAGCACAGAGGTGAACGAGTGGACAGTGTCAAGCTCATGGGAGTGGTCATCCACAACACGCTTTCTTGGACTCTTCATGTGGACGCACTGGTTAGTAAAGGTTGAAAGTGAGGACTGCAGATTCTGGAGATCAGAGTCTACATTAGAGTGGTGTTGGAAAATCACAGTCGGTCAGGCAGAATCCAAGGAGCAGGAAAATTGACGTTTCGGGCAAAAGCCCTTCATCAGGAAGGGTACATTCGCCTGTACCTGTGTTTTTGCTGCTGTTTACCTAATATTTACTTAACTATGTTACTTCATTCTGTGATCTGACTGTATTGCTCGCAAGACAAAGCTTTTCACCGTGCTTTCTTGATAACTGATTCTAACACTTTTCCAACAATACATATTCAGCTAACTGGTCTGTAATTTCCTACATTTTGAATAAGGGCGTAATTTCAGCTATTTTCCAATCCACTGGAACCTTTCCTGTGTCTATTGAATTTTGGATTATTGCAACCAATGGATCTATTATCTCTTCTGCCACTTCCTTTAATACTCTTGAATGCAGGCCATCGGGGCACAGGGAATGTATCTGTCCTCAATCCTAATAGTTTCTTTTGTACCTTTTCCCTGTCTATGTTGATTGTTCTAAGTTCTACCTTATCTATTGTCTCTGCCTTGCTCGTTCCAACAGGAATGGTACTATTGTCCTCCTCCTTGAAAACTGAAGCAAAGTGTTGATTCAGCATCTCTGAAATCTCACTGTTAACTCTCCAATTTCATTTTCCAAGAGGCAAGCATTCGTATTAATGACTCTCTTTCATTTTAAATATCTATAGAAACATTTTGGTCCTGTTTGATATTTTGTACTAGTTTTCTTTCATAATTTCCCTTAGCTTTTTTTTAGTTTTTAAATATTCCTTTTATTATGTCTGAAAGTTTCTCAATTTCTGACGCTGCCACTGGCCTTTGCAATATGGTATACTGCAGGTTTTGACCTTATATTGTCCTTGACCTCCTTTTTACAGCTGGGTGCTTTTTTTGTTTATTTTATTCCTCTTCCCTCGTTCTTTCTCTCTAGGACGTATTTCAGGAATTGAGTAACTCCCTAAAAATCTTGCAAAGTTGCCTCTTTTGGTGTGGTGCTCTGTTCAACTCGCCATGATATAGGAAGAATATTATTAAGCTGGAGAGGGTTCAAATGCTCCTCGGAATGGAGCGTTTGAGTAATAAGGAGAGGCTGGATAAACTGGGATTTTTTCCATCGCAATGTAGAAGGTTGACTGGTGCATCTGATAGAAATTTATGCGATCATGAGAGGTATAGATAATGTGAATAGCAGGGGTTGGGGATTTGAAAACTGGGGGCATATTTTTGTGGTGAGATGAAAAAGATTTGCAAGAAGGCATGACGTGTATTTTTTTAAACAGGGAGTGAAATGAGCCTCCAGAGAAAGTGGTGGATACGGGCACAGTTGCAATGTTTAATAGACATTTAGGCAAGTTCATGAATAGGACAGAGTTTGAGGGGTATGTGCCAAGCACAAGGAGGTGCGACCAATTCAGTTTGGGATTATGGTCGACATGGGGACTGGTTGGACCAAAGTGTCTGTTTCTGTGCTGTATAACTCTATGATGAAAAGGACGTTCTCACATCTACCCAGACTACTGTTTATTTTTGATTCCAACATGATCAACAATAAAGAACGGGTCACGCCGCATTCACAATGAGCCCACTATTTTGAATTAGTTCCCCAGAACATTTCCTGGGCCCTGGGTGAGCAGTTCAACGGTAATACCACGAAGCAAGAGCCTTCCCTTACGAGACTACGAATCAGCAAGTGAAGATGTGAATGAAGTTCTGACCAAACAGAGAAGCTGGATCAAACAGAGAAGCTGGACAGAGCCAGAACAGAGTTCTGGCAGCCTGCTGTCTCAGGGGGTTGGAGGACTGTGTGAATTTATCCACGTAAACTCTACAATGAATGACTACGAGTGTGTGTGAATGCACGGAAGGTTATACATCTTCCTTTTCTTCTTCCCACACAGAATTTCTGTGCATCTTCTGTGACAATGTCAGGACAGTGTGATCTAGCCTTCTGAAGTATGGAATCTAAAGTTTTCTTTCACCAACCGTGTCATTACTACACTCCACACCTCTGCCACATGCTCCCACTCTGCAAGACTGGATGTATTGTGACGATTTTACCAATAGTGTTGATGAGAGACATATTTTACTCCGCTAAACTGATGATTGATTCTGATGGATATTGGTTCAATTTTGTAATTTACTTGAAATGCCATTGTATGTGAAAGGAAATATACGAGATTTGCACATGTCGTTAAGCATAATTTAATGACAGATTTAGAAAACAATTAATAATGAGCAAGTGTGAACTAATATTTCAGGACTCAACAGTCGGGAAGTAGAATAAAATCACATTGACTTCTCAATTACCCATCTTTCATTACCGATAGAGTACACGGTGATCAAGTAACGTGGTGCACTATTATTATAAAGCAAATTCCAATGTTCAGTTCGAATGAAAATTGCCCTACCATTGCGCTTAAATATGGAACCCACTGATCTCAAATTTAGTAATTAGCAACCAGGCGAATGAACAGGTCAGAGAGGACATGGGCATGAAGACTCACCAATGGGATTATGGCTGCCACTTTGGGGCAGCAACAGGGGAATTTATGGTCAGCCCTGACTGGAGAAAGTGGTGGTATCTGCGCGACGATAAATAAGCTGAAGTTTTCTACTAACGTGTCTGAAGTGGGCAGTCCACTTTAAAAAAAAGTATCAACATTTTAGAAGTTTAATAAGCAATCTCTGTGGATATTTCAACCCATTCTTTAACTCGTCTCTGAATTTATTCTGGGTGCCTGCGTAAATAAATGGATTGATGCAAGAACTCAGCAACTGAAGCATATACCCGGATTCCTCCAGGATAAAGTATGATATATTATCATCATAAACCGAGTAATAAACAACGTTTGCAATTCGGACATAGAGCACTGTTAGAAAAAATACCGAATAAAACAAAACAAAACTACCTGAAATGCCAAAGAGTAACATAATAGACTTTTTCCGTTTCTCCATCTCTGGGTCACTCGGATTGTCTCCATTGCTCAGGGTGCGGAGTCTCCTGCGGGCTCGATTGGCGGCTAAAATGTGCCTGACAGTCAGAGCATTGAGCAGTAAAATCAGAATAAATGGGAGGCAGGGGACGAGAATGGATCGGATCAAATCATATGCGGCCCACACCTGTGAGGTACTAAATGATAATTTTAGAATACAGAACCAGGGTACGTCATTAATTCTGTACAGTGGTTCAAATATAAAGAATAAAAACACATTTTTCAAACAGCTCAGCGTGCAGACGCCCCCTATAACCCACTTCGCTGTTATTTCTGTGCAGTATTTGATTTTCATCTTTTGGCAACAAATGGCCACATATCGATCAAACGTGAAAGCGACTGTTAACCAGGCAGAAATATCTATGACTGAATAAATTAGGACAACGCGGAGGCTGCATATCGGTGTGATGGATAAGAAGCTGAATGGGAAATAAATACCAGCAGTCCGGTTTATAATCACGTTAACAGTAATGACCAAGAGATCTGCTAGCGCCATGGACACCACATAGTAAATGATACATCCAGTGAGACCACATCTTCTTCGGTATAAAATTATGATCACTGACAAATTAGCTGTAACAGAGAGAATGAACAGGGAATAGTGAGAATTATGGTCGAGAGAGCGAGTGCAATGAAGTCATTAGTCCAAATTTCAGAAAAATCATTCATTTTGCAGAGTTCTGTGTGAAAGCCAGATAGTTGTGACTAGCTTTTGCTCTACTCACTTGACCTGACAAGGGGGATAATGCTCTGAAAGCTTGTGATTTCAAATAAATCTGTTGAACTATAACCTGGTTTAATCTGGATAACATCTCCCTCAATTCCAGCCCTCAATGCTGAAGCTTGCCGTCAGAAGTAATGAGACCTTTTGTGTAGAGGTGGATATTTGGTTTCAAAATTTAATCCACGAAATCTTAGCTTCGTCAGTTATGAAATGTAAGTAGCAGCAGTTAATGGGACAGAGGAGAAACAAGTTTAATTAGCGAATTTTCTGGTTAACAATGTTACTGTCTTTGCAACTCAGGTGATTCAGAGACAGGACACTACTGTGTTATCAATGTATTTATCAGTAACCCATTGCTCACAGTAATTGATTCATTAACTGCTTAAATTAGCTTCTGTCATGAAATGTTCAATTGTTCAAACGCTGTCAACAATCGATCGTCATCTGTTACTTTTCAGTGTCAGTAATCCAACATATTCAAACTTGCAACATGATAAAGATGTGATAATCCCCCCTCTGAAATAGCAAGCACAACAGAATTGGCCCACATTTACATCAGCACGACAATGCAATCATCTACATGCAACGATACAGTCCACAACATAATATGTTTCCATTTACTCAGAATGAATTCTCTCTATGAATTCACCCATAATGGCGGGCCCAAAGCAGAACTGATATCAATCTACAAAGCGGCATATGCATGAGGATATGGCGATAGCAACATCAACAATACTGCAGCAGTTTGAGATTTACACCATGATAACTTTACAATTTTCAGTCACAATAGTCCTCTTATTTGCGTAACAGTGAATAGATATTGAAATGATAGTGGTGCAGGCACAAATTATATCATTAAAGGGATCTGAAGTAAGTTTGAATGGAACGTCTGTTACGTTTGATTAACAAAAACGTTTGAGAAGATTTGTAGCTCAGGTTGAGGTTTTGGATGTAGGTTTGCTCGCTGAGTGGCTAGGTTTATTTTCAGACGTTTCATCACCATACTTGGTAACATCATGAGTGCCCCTCTGGAGCTTCATTCGGACACTCACTGATGAGGCTACTGAGTATGATGATGAAACGTCTGAAAATGAATCTTCCAGCTCAGCGAGCAAATCTGCATCCATATATAAAAAGCGCTCACGCAGTTACCATTAAGGGCAGGAATACACTGCCTGATTGTATGAGAGAGGCAACGTTCAAAATTGAATTGAACATTGTGCAGCTTTACAGGGAGAATGGGGGAACGGCATCAATTAAATTGCTTATCTGCAGAGCGGAAACACACAAGATTATCCAAATGCCCTCCTTCAGCGCTGGGCTATTAATGTTATTCAGTAAAGAGAATATACAGTACAGCTATCAAGTACATGAATAAAGTTAATGTAGAAACATCTGAAAGAAACTCAACTAGGAATGAAGATAAAGCATATTTGTAACAGTGAGAACGTACACGATGAATAATGACAAACAAAGTCAACCAGTCTAGTAAATAACTCAAATATCGTGGAGAATATTCTGAAGGATAGATTTTAAAAATGCGATCTTAAGATAGGAGAGACGAACGATTTAAGGAAAACAGAGTACTTTATGCTGGAGAAGAGATACCCGCAATGTGAAAATGGACTATTTTTGTTCAATAAAGAGGGTCGATTCAAAGAATCAAACAGTTAGGTAATAATAATAAATCTTTACCTGGTATTCCGATGACTGCAAGAAAATTATAATAAATGGAAAACAACAGGCCTTTTGGTGATATGTGCATTTCTGTCAGACGTTTTAAGCACATTGCGTGTTGCGCTGCACTTTTCCACACTTATACATGATTCAGACTCAAGGGATTTAATTAGTTGGTTGAACCTTTTACAGCGATTACCATGTTTTTCAAAACAAAACGGGTAAGTGCAGCTGCAAGTCGCCATATTTTGATGGTCTGGAACTGGAATAGGAAATGTCCAGGGATTGGAAAATACCTTAGCTGTGTTTCTTTATCAAAGTCCATGGCCTGGGTTTCAGTTTATTCATGATACAATAGAGTTCTCTCATGGTCAAGTTTAAATGTGCGAGTTCCCCTTGTTCATTAATTTCAATCTCTGGATGACGTATTGTTGGCCAAATAAAGTTTCGGTGCAGCCCAGCAGAAAGGTCAAATCTGGGAAAAGTCAAGTCCCACAATTGCATGACTGATCGAATACAATCTTATTCATGTCCTTTTTTAGCTCAAAGATAGCAATGTACTTTCTGATGATCCAATTATTTTTTACAAACACAGTAAAACATCATTTTGTTTTCGTCTAATTCTGTTGAAAGTGCACTGATCTACCTATGTACAACATCACCAAAGATCCGTAGACAGCACCTTCCAAACCCACAACCAATTCCATCTAGAAGGACAAGGGCAGCAAGTACTTGGGAACGCTACCACCTGCAAGTTCCCCTCAAAACCACCCTGATTTGGAAATGTACTGTCATTCCTACACAATCGTTGCGTCAAAATCCTGTTACTTTCACACTACCAGAATTGTGGATCAACACACAGCAAACGGACTGCAGCGATTCAAGAAGGCAGCTCATTACCATCTTCTCAATGGCAAGTAGGGATGGGCTATCAATACTGGCCAGCCAGCGACGCCCAATTCCCACAAATGAATAAAACAATCAAATCATTTGGGGTGCTGCAAATCTGAAATAAATCAGTAAATACTCGAGAAACTCAGAAGGTCAGTAAATATCTTTGCAGAGAGAAAGTTAACATTTTGAATCCTATATTCCTTTTCATTAATCATGTAAAACTCTGTTTTCAGCGCTACATAAGAGATGAGGATTACTGTAGAGTGGAAATCATCTTCTGTCTCTCCAAAGCCTGGCAATCTACAGAACCATCTACAAGTAGCAAGTCAGAAGTCTGATGGAATATTCCCCACTGGTACGAGTCCAGCTCCAATAACACTAGAGAGGTTTGGCATCAATTGAGGACAAAACAGCCTACAGCAAGTGTGATGTGAACTCTGGTCTCTTAGCTTAACAGTAGAGATGCTACTACTGCACCACAAGCGCTTTTTTGAAAGTGAATGACAAAATATGTTAGTTAGAATGGCCCTATGGGTTAGTTGGAATACAAATGGAATAAGTGAGTATGAAGTAATAGAAGTCGAAACCAACTCAGAGTAGGGTACACTAAAGCACTTTATGCATCATTATTTCATTCAGTGTGTTATGATCACAAAATGCATGAACAATGTGTGGGTGGATGGGACGCATTGTATGCCATGAACGAAAAGAACAAATAATCGATTTTGATGCTTTTTTTCTTTATGTATAATATTATAATATTATTATATGTATATATTATATATATATATTTCATCTTCATGAAGTAAATAATTTGGTATTTAAACTGAATGAATAATTCTCCTTGTTCTTTTTTTTCTCAAATTTACTCTGTACCCACACCGTAAACACTTGAGCTGATGCAATAACTCAATAGGTCAAGACATTTTAATCCAGAATAAGTAACAAATTACAGAACATGGACCCCAAAAATAAATAACATTTGTAAGTTGGAAGAAATTTAAAATACTGAATGACATAAGGTGAATCTGTCCTACATGGCAAATATTAACCAGTGGACGCTTTACATTTCTCCATTTCAGGATCCCTCTGATTCTCCATTTTTTCTGGGTCCAGAACCTCCTGCAGGCGTTATTGGCCATTGAAATGGGACTGACCTTCATGGCATTGAGCAGTCAAATCAAAATAAATGCCAGACAATGTGGTAAAATGAGGAGAATCAGGCAGGTACAACTAATAATAGTGAAATACAGCATATTGATTTCCCTTGAAAAATCCAGGGTATTCTGTCAATCATAAAGAAGACGTGTACAAATTACAAAGTTACTTATCTTTTTGGATGTTTACAGCACAATTCAGTACTGTACAAAGATACTTCATATTATAATAACTGACATTTTCTTGATATAGTGCTTTGACTTCATGTTTTGGAAGCATATCGCTATTAAACAGTCAAAAGTGAAAACAGCCACGATCAGGCAGAACACCTTGAATACCTTGATCAGAAAAAAAACAAACTACAGATCGGATTGAAGGATAGAAAACTGAATGGACGATAAACACGTAGAATACTGTTTCCTATCACAGCTGTGAACATGCCCAGATCTGTTGAAACCACGGAGATTCAATATACTGCGACCCATCTGCAGATGCCTCACATTCCCTGGGCCAGGATTATAATCACTGCACAATTAGTTGTTTTAAAGCTCGATGAATTGACCCTAGAAAATGCAAGGTCTCAGAGATAGAGTGGGAGGAAGGGGAGGTGTGAGCAGGTGGTTCTGGGAGGGATTCGCGTTAAGCTTGGTGTGGGCTCAATGGGCTGCATGACCTGTTTCCACACGATAAGCATGCTATGATTCTAGGCAACACATGAGGTTATAAGTGCACAAAAGAGATTACTTGAATAATACAAAACGTTGTAAATTGTCACATCACTTGCTTATCGCATTCAGCTTGTTTTATTCAATTTTTTTCCATTGTGATACAGAAAAATCTCTGAATACAGCAGTTTATCTAGCACTGAAAAAAACTGGCGGGAAATTTCGATACATTTTGGCGACGTAGTTAGAGAAAATACAATCATTACTACCCATATTCAGCAGATTAAAACGAGTGATCACAAGAACAGCCTGAGAGATTGGCAAATCTGAGGAACAGGTTTGACACAGAGGTAACAGATTATGTTTCATGCTGGACAGACAAAATGCTTCACATGGGGAGAACAATAGAGAAAAATGGCACTTGGATAAATGGAAAGGAATTGGCCTGCATGGAAGTTATGAGAGGCATGACTCCAGGTAATCATTTGATGCTATTGCAAAATGGTGACGATAATGAATGAAGCAAGTCATCCACGTAACGTTTCCAGGTTTGATAAGGTGGGTAGCTCTGCTACTTCTGAGTCAAAGCATTGTCATTTTTAGCGTCATTCCAAGGCAGGAGAACCATGGTAATGCTTGAGGTTAATCCTTTCGGTTAAGTTGATAATCTGAAGCAAAAGTGAAATAAAATTCCTGTATAGAATCTGCACCAATTCAACGGAGAGCTGTGGTTCTTATTCCAGCACAATGAACAAAATGTATACAGGGCAAAATTTAAGCAATACATTAATGAGCATCTTGAGGACATGAAGTTGCATTTAGTGTGTCTAGGTTTATATAACAAAGAGAATCAATACACAGTGCCTTTAAGTTTAGATCATAGCAGGGAATGGTAATACTCCCACAGTAAGAACATCCATAATATGAATCAACTCAATTTACAACATGCCACCACATGGTGAAGCACGCTACTGTGACAACATAAATAATGAACAAGTAAAAAGGTTATTGTGCCGTAGTGAAATGTCTCTGATTGTGGCACACTACTGCTAATGGTGCCAGTGTCTGTATCTCTGGCCTAGGAGGATCGGATTCATAGTCCTCATTGCTATTGAGATTTGCAATAATATCAATGAACGGATTGATTAGTGAAAACTAAATTTACAACATGATTTTGAATGAAAATATATGCACTATGTAAGCATCAGTAATAGATCAGAATTGTATTGAATGCATGAGATGTAAGCAAGCAAGGAAAAAATACCAAATCCAGAGAGGGCATGTCTCTGGTGTTTGCATGTGCACGACCGATCAGGAGAACTATGTGCAGCTTGAGTGTGAACGAACTGCGTCTCTCAAGACATTTTACTGTCACGATGAGAAAGGTGAAGTATATAACAGTAATGAAGGCTCATTATGCTAGTGAAGAATAAATATATTTAAATGGGGGGTTGAAATGGATAGTTGGAAGAAATGATGCTCTTTGGTGGGGGGGCGGGGTCATACCAGTTAAAGGTTAAAAAAAGTTTGATCTTATTAATAGACAAGTGATCTACTTAAGTGGGCAAAAACAATGACTGAAGATGCTGGAAACTAGATTCTGGAGTAGAGAGGTTCAGGAAAAGCACAGCAGTTTAGGCAGCATCCGAGAAGCAATAAAATCGACGTTTCGGGCAAAAGCCTTCATCAGGAATACAGGCAGAGTGTCTGAGGGATAGAGAGATAAATGGGAGAAGGGTGGGATTGGGGAGAAAGTAGTATAGAGTACAATAGGTGAGTGGGGGTGGGGATGAAGGTGATAGGTCAGGGAGGACGGTGGGGGAACGTAGCAAAGTGTACAATGGGTGGATGGGGTGGGATGAAAGTGATAGTTTAGAGAGGAGGGTGGAGTGGATAGGTGGAAAGAAGATAGGCTGGTAGGACAGGTCATGGGGACCGTGCTGAGCTGGAAGTTTGGAACTGGGGTGAGGTAGGGGAAGTGGAAATGAGGGAATTGGTGAAGTCCACGTTGATGTCCTGGGGTTGAAGTGTTCCGAGGTGCAAGATGAGGCGTTCTTCCTCCAGGCATTGGGTAGTGAGGCATCGGCGGTGAAGAAGGCCCAGGACCTCCATGTCCTCGGCTGAGTGGGAGGAGGAGTTGAAATGTTGGGCCAGTGGGCGGTGGGGTTGATTGGTGCGGGCGTCCAGTCTCCCCATTCTGGATGAGACTGCATCGGGAGCAAAGAATACAATAAATGGTATTGGTGGATGTGCAGATAAAACTTTGATGGATGTGGGAGGCTTCTTGAGGGCCTTGGATGGATGTGAGGGAGAAGGTGTGGACGCAGGTTTTGCAATTCCTGTGGTGGCAAGGGGAGGTGCCAGAATGGGAGGGTGGGTTGTTGGGGAGCGTGGACCTGACCAGGTCGTCATGGAGGGAACAGCCTTTGCGGAAGGCAGAAAGGGGTGGGGAGTGAAATATATGCTGTTGGTGGGGTCGGTTTGGAGGTAGCAGAAATGTCGGCGGATGATTTGGTTTATGTGAAGGTTGGTAGGGTGGAAGGTGAGCACCAGGGGCGTTCTGTCCTTGTTATGGTTGGCGGGGTTGGGTCTGAGGGCGGAGGTGTGGGATGTGGATGAGATGCGTTGGAGGGCATCTTTAACCATGTAGGAAGGGAAATTGTAATCTCTAAAGAAGGAGGCCATCTGGGTGTGTTCTGTCGTGGAACTGGTCCTTCTGGGATCAGAAACGGCAGAGGCGGAGGAATTGGGAATACGGGATGGCATTTTTGCCGGAGGTAGGGTGGGAAGAGGTGTAATCCAGGTGTCTGTGGGATTCGGTGGGTTTGTAAAAAAATGTCAGTTAAGTCGGTCGTCATTAATGGAGATGGAGAGGTCCAGTAAGGTGAGGGAGGTGTCAGAGATGGTCCACGTAAATTTAAGGTCAGGGTAGAATCTGTTGGTGAACTTGATGAATTACTTATCCTCCTCGCGGGAGCACGAGGTGGCGCCAATGCAGTCATCAATGTAGCAGAGGATGAGGTGAGGAGTGTGCCGGTGTAACTACGGAAGATGAACTGTTCTACGTAGCCAACAAAGGGACAGGCATAGCTGAGGCCTATACGGGTGCCCATGGCTACCCCTTTGGTCTGGAGGAAGTGGGAGGATTCTATGGAGAAATCGTTAAGAGTGAGGACCACTTCGGCCAAAGGAATGAGAGTGTCAGTGGAAGGGTGCTGTTGGGGACGTCGGGAGAGGAAGAAACGGAGGGCTTGGAGGCCCTGGTCATGGAGGATGGAGGTGTAGAGGGATTGGATTTCCATGGTGCAGATGAGGCATTGGGGGCTAGGGAAACGGAGGTCTTGGCGGAGGTAGTGTCTCGAACGTATGTGGGGGCGTCCTGGATTGGGGGGCATAGGATAGTGTCGAGGTAGGTAGAGATGAGTTCAGTGGGGCAGGAGCATGCTGAGACAATGGGTCAACCAGGGTGGTCAGGCTTTTGGATCTTGGGAAGGAGGTAGAACTGGGCAGTGCGGAGTTCCTGGACTATGAGATTGGAAGCTGTGGATGGGAGATCTTCTGAGGCGATGAGGTTCTTTATGGTCTGGGATATAAGGTTTGGTGATGGGGAGTGGGGTCATAGTCGAGGGGGCTGTAGGAGGAGGTGTCCTCGAGTTGGCGTCTGACTTCAGTGGTGTAGAGGTCAGTGCGCCAGACTACCACTGCACCCCCTTTATCCTCTGGCTTGATGGTGAGGGATTGGAGCAGAGGGAGTGGAGGGCTGTGCATTGTGAGGGTGAGATATTGGAGTGGGGAAGGGGCTAGACAGGTTGAGGCAGTTAATGTCTCAGTGGCAGTTGGAAATGAAGTGGTCGAGGGAAGGTAATAGACAAGCACAGGGTGTCCAGGTGGATGGAATGTGTTGGAGGCGAGTGAAGGGGTCCTCAGAAGGTGGACAGGAGTCCTGATTGTGAAAGTAAGCTCGGAGGTGGAGGCGGCGGAAGATGTGTTCAACATCATGGCGTGTATTAAATTCATTGATGCGTGGGCGGAGGGGGATGAAGGTGAGTCCTTTGATCCCTCACGTCCTCAGTGAGGGGGAGGTCTGTAGGCATGATAAACACTTGGCAGGGCTGGGAGCTTGGGCCTGGTGTGGGTGTGGAGCTGGGAGTGGGGGTGGAGCTGTAACTGGAGTTGGTGTGGTGTTGGGGGAATGGGATGGAGTCATAAGCAGGGGTGCTGTTCTCCTCAGGGTTCTGGGGGGCAGGGATGATGACAGTGGGATCTGTGGGGGACATGTCAGCAGAATGCAGGTGAGTGGCATTGGTGGGGTGGAAGTGGAGGCAAACACTGGGGAGGCGGAAGTCAGTGAGCGTGTGACATCAGCGATGATGTGAGGGCCGGAAGTGATGTCACGTGTGGTGCATGAGGAATTGTGAGGGGCGGAAGTGGCCGTGGAAGCGGTGAAGATGTGGGTGGAAACGACGTCATCCATCAGCGTAGGGATTGTGGCTGCATCCACCGCATTGCTTATGGCGTCTGGGCAGTTCCAGAGACCGGGGGAATTTTCTGGAATGTTTGAGGAGTGCTGGTTGTGGAGGTCGGTAGATAAAAGTTTGTTGTACTTATGGTTTTTTATGTGTGCAAGTGATATGACCGCCATGGAGAAGTACTCAACGAAAATGAGAAAAGAAGTGCTATGCAAATAAGAATCCATACCTGGAAGCTCGATTTTTGAAAAAAAGGGATTGTAATTGGCAAATTTTAAGGCTTTTGGTAAAGCATGCATTTCTGGTCAAAGTTTTGAATGTGTCCTTCATTGTGTTTCCAGATGGAAACGTTTTCTCTTCATGTCTTCCTCCAAGGAGAATATTAGTTGGTTTTGCCTGCTACATTAATGACACTAATTGAAAGGGAAAAGTTAACACAAATTTGTGAAGTTTTTACTAGTCTTAAACATATGCTTTGATCAAATGGATATTTTTGCAACTGCATGTTTTCCAATAGTGAAACACACATCAATGATAAAAACAAAAGCTCGTTACGCTTTTGTATTGTTTACCCAAAACAAAACGTTCAATGAAAATAGGAAATTTAATGTCGAAGTCAAAATTGGAGTCGAAGAATTACTACTTCCAACTCCTCAATAGTAAATTCAATGGTGATTGTACAATTTACAATTGAGCATGAATATTTTGAATAAATAAATGATAAATGCCAAACTTGATTGACACCGTATAAGGGCTATCACACAGTTTTCTGCATTTTCTTTGTGAAGAGGTCCAGTTCAGTAATGATACAGTTAGTTCTCAAATGTCATATTCAGCTGAGTTTTGGTATGAGTTACTGCAGTTCAGAGTAATTATATCCTGTGTGTACGGGTTCACGTGATGGTGGTGACCTTCACAATGGTTGCACGCGATTGGATTTCAGAACAGGTAAATTCTGCCATAGTCAGTACTGATTAATTTGGGACAAGCTTAGTGTAATTTTCTTGGATGTCTAACTCAGTGTCATTACTTTCACTGCAGAGATACCCGCAGCAATACTGTGAGAATCAGTGGAAATATGTTCAGATCAGCGCGGCTACGATTATGGCGAATATAACTAAGATAGAAAATATCCATTTAGTGTTGCCAAGTGAATGGGAGTACATGATTTTGTTAAGTGAAAATGCGTACAGGTTAAAGGCGTCACATTCAAAGTACAGAGGGTTAATTCAGTGAACTCACATTGAGTCCAAAATAATCCAGTTTCACGTCCTGAGCTGATAAGATGTTATTCAGCACGATTACTTTCAGTATGTATACATCCACCTTAAATGTTTACTGTCAGTGTGAGATACAACACAGCATCAAGATCAGGTTCAGTTTCAAATAACAGCAAAATTTACTGGAATTAATTTTCAGGATTGGTAGCATCAATTGCCATATGTTGTCAGACCTGATGAGCATATTCGTAATTTAATAATTATTCTCCGATTTAAATGTCCTAAACCGTCTGTGCTCTGTGTTATATATCTATTTGTACAGGAATAGTTCAGCACATATTCAGTCATGATGCATATTGTTAGATCAACACAGCACTTTGCAGTTTTGCACCTGGCCTCACCCATTGGGAATATCACGCACACGTTGGTGTTACATTGGCACCAGGCACAGATCTCAGCTTTGCTGTTATAAGCTGCACAGCTTTTTATTTGACTGTGATTCATCGGATTATCTGAGCAAACTGCCCTAATCCAGCTGTTTGCACGATTATCTCCTAGGCCCTTTCATAACTCATACCTTAAAATTTTCTTCAAGCATTTTTTTTTGGTGAGGTGGTTGGAAACTTTGCATCCTGGATGTATTCAGTGTTGGATCCTTGGAAGTTCGGTTAATTAGTAAGAGTACAAATAATGTTTGCAAATAATGCCTTATTGTCTCGTTTGGTGAACGTGGAAAAACAAGGTTCATGAATGGCTCTGGCAGCGCCTCTTCAAAGAAATTGCAGCATCTGCTCATATTACGAAATTTAACTGCTGACTGACCATTGTAAGTTGCTACGTTGCCCATCATTAACTCAAAATTGACGGATGATGAAGTTTATTGACATTATGTTGAATGTCTAGGAGGGTTTTATTGAACAGTATATCAATAGTTCAACTCAGGAAAGGGCCATTCTGGAATCTATTTTGGGGAAATGAGCCCGGCCAGGTGGTTGAAGTTTCAGTAGGGAATTATTTTGGGAAGAGCGATCACAATTCCATAAGTTTTAGAATACTCTGGACAAAGATGAGAATGGTCCTAAAAGAAGATTGCTAAATTGGGCAAGGCCGATCATACCAAAATTCACCAGGAGCTGTGAAATGTGGAGTGGTAGCAAAGGCTTGAAGGTAAATCCACATTTGGCTTGTGGGAGGCTTTTAAATAGAGGTTGATTCGAGTGCAGGAGAGAGATGTTCCTGTGAAAATAAGGTATAGAAATAACAAGATTAGGGAACCTTGGATGACAGATGAAATTGTGAGACTAACTAAGAGGTAAAAGAAAGCATATATAAGGTCTCAGCGACTTGGAAAGCTTGTGAAGAATGTTGAGAGTGTAAGACCAATCTGAAACAAAGAACTGAGAGGGCAAAAAGTGGTCATGAGATACCTTTAGCAAACAGGGTTAAAGAAATTCCCAAAGCCTCTTATTCGTAAAAAAAGGACAAAAAAAAGGGAAACTGGAGAAAGTGTTGACCCATTCAAGGACAAAGGAGGAAAGTTATGCGTGATGCCAGAAAAATGGGAGAGATTCTTACTTAGGACCTTGCATTAGTATTCACTGAGGCGAATGAAATGATGGATGTTGAGGTGAGGGATCGATGTGTGATTTCTCCAGGTCAAGTCAGCAGAAGGAGAGAGGAAGTGTTGGATATTCTCAAAGGCATTAAGGTGGACAAGTCCACAGGTCCGGTCAGGATTTATTCCAAGTTACTGAGTGCAGTGAGAGAGGAAATAGCTGGGGCCTTAACAGATATATTTGCTTCAACCCTGAACACGGGTGAAGTCCTGTAGGACTGGACAAGTAGAACGTTGCAACCTTGTTCAAGAAGGGATTATCCAGGTAATTTTGGAATGGTGAGCCTGACGTCAGTGGTAAGGAAGCTGCTGCAGAAGATACGAAGGTAGAGGATCTATTCCAATTTGGAAGAAATTGAGCTTATCAGTGATAGGCAACGTGGCTTTTGTGCAGGTAAGATAATATCTAACCAGATTAACACAATTCTGAAAGGAAGAGACAAAGTTAATTGATGAGGGAAGAGCTATAGATGCCATATACATGGGATCCAATAAGGCATTTGATAAGGTTCCCCATGGTAGCCTAATGGAGAAGGTGAAGTCGCATGGGTCCATGGTGAACTAGGTAAAAACAATGACTGCAGATGCTGGAAACCAGATTCTGATTAGCGTGGTGCTTTTCCAGCACCGCTCTAATCCAGAATCCCCTCCATGGGGAATTAGCTAGATGAAAATAACTGGCGGGGCAACAGGAGGCAGAGAGTTATAGTGGACTAGAGTTTCACAAAATGGAAACCTGTGAACAGTGGTATTCCACATGCATCAGTACTGGGATCACTGTTTTTTGTGGTATGCATGAATGATCTGGAGGAAGATTTTGGTGGTCTGATGAGCAAGTTTGCAGACGACACGAAGAAGGGTAGAGTAGCAGATAGTGAAGGAGACTGTCAAAGAAAACAACAGAATATAGAAAGACGGGAGAGTTGAACAGAGAAATGGCAGATGGAGTTCAATCCAGGAAAATGCGAATTGATGCGTTTTGGAACAACAAATTCAAGAGCAAATTAGACAGTAAATGTAAAAGTTCTGGGGAAAATTGATGTCAAGAGAGATCTGAGTTTTCATGTTCATTGTTCTCTGGAAGTGGAATCGCAGGTTTATAGAGTGGTCAAGAAGGCATATGGCATGCTTTCCTTCATCAGGCCGGGTATGGGGTACAAGATTTAGTAGATCATGTTACAGTTATGTAGGACTTCGGCGACATTTGGAATCCTGTGGACAGTTCTGGTCGCCACATTATAAAAACGGATGTGGGTACTTTGGAGAGGGTGCAGAGGCGGTTCACTAGAATGTTGCCTGGTATGGAGGACGCTAGCTGTACAAAGTATGAATAGGGTAGTTTTATTTTCATTAGAAAGTCAGAGGTTGAGGGGGACCTGATTGAGATCCATGAAACCATGAGATGTATAGACAGGATGAATAGCAAGAAGGCGTTTTGCAAAATTGGGACTGAATTACGAGGTATCATGACTTCAAGCTGAGAGAGGAATCTTTTTGGGGAGATAAGTGTCGCAAGTTTATTAGGCAGAGAGTGGAAATAACCTCTAATGCATTACCTGTGGAAGTGGTAGAGGCAGGCATGATAGCGTCATTTAGGATGTATCTAGGCAGACACATGAATAAGCAGGGAACAAAGAGATACAAACCCTTAGAAAATAAGCGATAGATTTAGTTAGAGGTTCTAGATCAGTGCAGTCTTGGAGGGCTGAAGGGCCCGTTTCTGTGCTGTAATTTTCTTTGTTCTTTGTTCCTGTTCTATATTTGAGCAGCTTACAAGGGCAGTGAAAGATTACTGTGACTATTAGTTGAAATACAACATCCACTGCACACAGTGTCAGAATGATGGCAGGACTCTTGATTTTTCAACATGACCAAAGGTACAGTTACTGTTTCAGAAGTGTGTAGATATTCAATATAGCTTCAACAACTTGTGTATTTCTGGACTAAAGTGTGGTACTGATTGCCAAAATTGTATGTATGTTTCTGACGGGAGAATAAATTACAAAAGAGCAACAATGGTCCACTTTACTAACACCTTCCACCACGACCACAAATTTACCTGAACTGTCTCCGACTCCTCCCTCCCCTTCCTAGACCTTCCCATTTCTATCTCGGGCGACCGACTACATTTACTACAAACTGACCGACTCCCACAGCTACCTAGATTACAGCTCCTCCCACCCTGCCCCCTGTAAAAACGCCATTCCGTATTCCCAATTGTTTCGCCTCTGCCACATCTGCTCCCAGGAGGACTAATTCCATTACCGAACAACCCAAATGGCCTCCTTCTTCAAATACTGCAATTTCCTCTCCGACGTGGTCGACGATGCTTTCCACCACATTTCCTCCACTTCCCGCACCTCCGCGCTTGAACTCCGCCCCTCCAATCGCCACCAGGACAAAATCTCAATGGTCCTCAACTTCCACCCCACCAACCTCCAAATACTTTGTATCATCCACTGTCATTTCTGCCACTTCCAAACAGACCACACCACCAGGGATATATTTCTCTCTACACCCCCATCAATCTTCCAGAAAGACCACTCCCTCTGCGACTCACTGGTCAGGTCCACACACCCTACCAACCCCACCTCCACTCCTGTCAACTTGCCCTGCAACCGCAAGAAGTGCAAAACTTGCACCCTCACCTCCCTCTAAGGCCCCAATGGATCCTTCCATATCCGTCGCAAATTCACCTGCACCTCCACTCTCATCATTTACTGTATCTGTTGCACCCGATGTGGTCTCCTACATTGGGGAGACAGGCCGCCTACTTGCTGAACATTTCAGGGAATAACTCTGGGACAACCGCACCAACCAACCCAACCGCCCCGTGGCTGAACACTTTAACTCCCGCTCCCACTCCGCCAAGGACACGCAGGTCCTTAACCTCCCCAATCGCCAGACCCTGACCACATGACACCTGGAGGAAGAGCGCCTCATGTTCCATCTAGGAACCATCCAACCACCTTATCTCAGTCCCAATCCTCGGATTCAGCAGCGGCCCTTTGACCTTCAATCTTCTTCACGACATCTCCGGCCTATCACCCTCACCCTCACCTTCTTCCACCTATCGTATTCCTAGCGCCCCTGGCCCAAATTCCCTCCCCCTACCCTTTATCTCAGCCTGCTTTGCACACCAGCCTCATTCCTGAAGAAGGGTTTATGCCCGAAATTTCGATTCTCCTCCTCCTCGGCTGCTGCCTGGCCTGCTGTGTTTTTATAGCGCCACAGTTTTCAACTCTGGTCTCCAGCATCTGCAGTCCTCACTTTCTCCCAGTGGTTGTAGTAGTTTGCAACGCTGTCCAAATAGGAACAAATGCGCAATAATAATTGCAAACAATCCTCCTGACTAACTCAAACTGTCAATCCCACTTTTGTCATCAACATTCTGGACAAATCCTGACTAAGCAGGGGTAAGACAATTGGAAATCAACTGCAAACAAATTACCACACTGGCAAATATAGCCTTACAACATTCCTCGTACATTTCTGAATTTAACACTAAGGCAATGTCTGACAAACCCCTCATGTGTAGCTGCCTGTCAAGATGAGGATGCGCTACTCTAAAGCATGCAAATGATTTAGGCTACTCCTTATCAATATTTAAACATTTTAATGAATAGGTTCAAAATAAATTTCCTCAATTCATCCCTCATTCTGCTCTGCGTTGCAGCATGTATAAATGGGGTGATACAGGAACTCAATAACTGGAGCATATATCCAGTTTGTTGCAAATAAAATATGGAATTACGCCAAATGGACCCTGAGGAATACATAATATTGGCAATTTGAAAAATAGCAAATAGAATAAAATGAAAGTGCACGAGATGGAAAAGAGTAAAATAATGGACTTTCTCCACTTCTGGGTCACGCTGAGTATTTCCATTATTCTGAAACTGGAGTCTCCGCTGGGCTCTATTGGCCAAGAGAATTAGATTAGATTACTTACAGTGTGGAAACAGGCCCTTCGGCCCAACAAGTCCACACCGACCCGCCAAAGTGTAACCCACCCATACCCCTACATTACACTACGGGCAATTTAGCATGGCCAATTCACCTGACCCGCACATCTTTGGACTCTGGGAGGAAACCAGAGCACCTGGAGGAAACCCACGCAGACACGGGGAGAACGTGCAAACTCCACACAGTCAGTCGCCAGAGGCAGGAACCCGGGTCTCTGGCGCGGTGAAGCAGCAGTGCTAACCATTGTGCCACCGTGCCACCCATAATTCATCTCACAGTCGGTGCATTTAGTAGTACAATTAGACTAAAAAGGAGGCATGGATTCAAAAAAGAGCGGATCCGGGCATCAGCAGTCCAAGCAGGTGCCGTACAAAATATATCCATTATGCTACACAGCCATGGTGTATTGTTGAGTACGTATCTAGGTTCAGATTGAAAATATATGAAAATGCTTTTCATACTGCACAGAGTAGACACTACTCCTATCACCCTTGATGCCACCTTCTCGGTGAAATATTTTGCTTTCAGGTTCTGACGAGATATTGCCACAAATCGACCAAAAGTAAAAACGAAAGTTAACCAGGCAGAATTGTCAATAACTGCCAGATTAAATGCAGCATGAAAACTGCACACTGGTGTGATAGAAAGGAAACTGGATGGGAAATACCTTCCAGCAATCCGATTTCGAATCACATCTGTGACCTTGACCAGCAGATCTGTTGCTGCCATTCCCATCAAGTAGTACGTGATGCATCTAGAGAGACCACGGGTTCTTCGATACAGGATTGCAATCACTGCTAGATTAGCTGGAAGAAAGAAAGAGTGAGTTACAATCGGACCATTTCTCCTTCTGATTACAATCAGGGGGTTTCCCATATTACAAGATTTCTTCGAGACATTTCAAGATTTTAGAAGGAAATCACAATTTGTCCATCATTCCTTATTTTGTGGAATAATTGATTTTTGAATTAAACATTGAAATGTGGAAACCAAATTAATGACGCAACAAGGAGTAGTATTTAGACATCTTTGCAGTCAGCAACAATTCACCCACCAACAGTTCACCACTTAATTTAGTTGAGACCTATTCCACGGCAAGAATAAATTTTAAAAATGCATTTAATATATCACAAGTATAAAAAGTACCGAAGTAAAGAAAATTATCTCAACAAAGAGAATATGTTGAAAGAGGTAATCTACAAAGCACAGACGGTAAGGTGAAAACTGACAATAACATGAACTTAGTCTAAATTTATTTCAATAAATTCATGTAATTCTTTTCACTGTTGGAAAAGCAGACATTCAACTTTCGAATATTACATTGGAAATAAACTGGAAACATGCAACCCTCCAAATTCACAGAATCCATTCTGGGATTGATTCGATGACCGACTTGTCCATGTTAGAATGACCTCTCATTTATGGTGTCGCTGGAAAGCATTGAAACTGATTGGTAATGAGAAGTGTTCAGGGAAAGACCTTCCTACAGTGTAGCACTTCATCAGTCATTCATTGCATAGATTGGGTAAATAATGGCGCTTTTCTGGTTCGCATTTTTTAAATTAAACCTTGGCAAATGCAATAGAATAGATGTCAATAGGTGTAGAGATTCACTCAGTTTCAGGAGAACAGCAAAACTAGAAACAGTCAATGCTATTGTGGAATGTTGGTATCAGATGGAAACTCCACGTCAGCTATCATCACATTAGAAAAATCAGAAACAGTTAATGTGGAATGAGCTTGCAGCTCTGAAAGTGCAAGCACTAGTGATTCAAAAACAAATTCGCTCTGTGCATTAGTGGGAAATTCCCATCTTAGTTAAATATATTGTTGTATATATTTGAACATTTCGACAACTAATTATTCCCCTTCGTTAAAATTAGTCATTAAGTGCACATGGAAATTGCTCATCAGTTCAAATTACTGAAGCAATAATGCATAATGCGAATTTCCCCATTTCTTCAAAGAAAATTGCACGATCAATCCAGATGTGGCACGGGATTATGGTGGAAATAACCTTCGCAAAGATTAAATACACTGTGATTATGTTCAGAAAATTGTCTCAATAATGCCACAATGGATCTATTTTCTTTTTTTTCGTTTTTGATTCCACAGAGGCTGGTATCCCATCACCAAGTTCCCCTTTATTTAAAAATGGAGAGTCACTGACACTGGTCCAGCTTCATCAGAGCCAGCTTTCAGAGTGAACAGAAACTCTGATACTCCTGTTTTTTAATTATATTTTTCCCCACACTACCGCCTAACTGCGGTAGTGCTTATTTTTTTCCCCAGCAACTGCGATGGATCTCCTATTTCAGACTAATAGCTGCTGAGTAATTGACCAAGTATCATGCTGCCAATACTGCAGCTGAATTGAATTGACGTTGTGACTCGTTTCTCTACTAATGTCTTTATCACAGTAGAAATGCACCACGATATGTATCCACCTTCACGGAGCACATCACAATGTTGAAGCCAAATGTTCTATCCTATTGAATAGGAGAAACAATATTTATTGCTACTGGTATTGTGCTACTGTAAACCTGGAGACCTGACGCAGCTAAACAGTAACTCTACGTTTTGAACTCTCAACATTTTATCTGGAAGACCAATAGCTGCAAGGAGCGGATACTAAATGGCAAAGACCAAACCTCTTGGTATCTCATGCATTTCTGACAGATGCTCTGAGCATTTTCTATGAATCATCAAAACATGGCAACAGTTAAACCTGGTTACATATGCATTTCAGACTCCAGGGAGTTAATTAGTTAGATTTGCTTTTTCCATCATGACTTTCATCGTAATAAGCAGGTTGGTGTTGTTTCTGATTATTGCACTTTTAATTGGAATGGATATTGAATTCAGGGGGCCTGAAATTGATCGAAAGTGACATGCACAGCGATTACATGATGATAAAGGTATTATTTCGTTATTTTTAAAAAAATCATTGTCCCATGAATATTGGCTTCAGAACAAAGCAGCAGCTTTCTCTGGAAACTTTAACGAGATAAGTGAACATTTCAACGAAAGTACAGCCAAGTTCTACCATTATTATATTCTTTTGATCATGATTCAGGTGCAACATAAATCTAGTCAATACCGATGCAGTAAAGTATCAGTCTTTACGTATGCACTTACAAATGTTTAAGATGTCTCCACCTTGACTGGTTTCGTGGTATTAATGTAATTTCGCCGCAATTTAATTTCGTACAGGGAGATTCAGTTTCAGTACTGTGTGTCTTCACCAATGTGTTGAGCTGTGGTTCATCATGGTTAAATTCTGAACGGACTGTTCCAGTCCATCAACATGAAACTCCATGTGGATTTTAAGAGTTCAGCACAGTTATATTTATTTAGGACACTAGGTGAGCAAATCTATATTCCGACTTTATATGAACACTTCTGTTCAACATACTGTTCTATGTTCTCTTTTCATGAAAATTAGTGTAACCAGTGATGTCCATTCTGCAACCTGTAATAGTTTTATGTTTCCTTCACATTCCAGCCACCTCATGTATGTGTCTCCTTTTGAATTTAAGGCAAATGACACTGAGTGGGTCTGATAAATTTACAAAAGAGAACATAGAACAGTAGAACACAGTTTAGACTCTTTAGCCCTCGACGTTGGGCCGACCTTTCATCCTACACTAACATCCAATGAACCCTTCATTTTGCTATCATTATGTGCCGATCTGAGAGTCGCTTATATGACCCTTATGCATTTGACTCAACTATCACTGTTGGCATTCCCTTCCATGCACCCACTACTCTTTGTGCAGAGAACCTATCTCTGACATCTCTCTAATCCTTCCTCTAATCACATTAAAATTATGTCCCTTAGTAATAGCCATTTCTGCTCTGGGGGAAAAAAAGCTCCCTTTTGACGCTCTCCATTTATGCCTCTCATAATACGTACACCTCTACAAGCCAGATCTTATGCTTTTTGGCTCTAATGAGAAAAGCCCTAGCTCCCTCAATCTTTCTTTATAAAACATGCTTTCCAGTCCAAGTCGTAATCTGGCGATTTACCTTTGCACACTATGTTAAGCCTGCACATTCTTCCTATAATGAGGCGATCAGAGCTGAGCTCAATATTCCAATTGTGATATAACCAGGACTTGATAAAGCTGCAGCATATCCCAACAGCCCTCCACACTACCCACAACTCCACCAACCTTCGTGTCATCAGCAAACTTTCTAAACCCATCACCATGCAAGGTGGCCTTTCTCCTTTGATAGACGTTCAACCTTCATGCAAAACGTACTTAATTAGAACTTCGTGTCAAAAGTTATTTTTCCTAATTGAAAAACGTTGAGGCAATGAAGTTAAGTCTCTCTCATATAATGTTGTCACATCAAGCCTTTTACTGGTGATAACTGAGTGGCAGATGTGGTAACTGAACCGACTGCTTCTCATAAGAAACCAGAAGTCAAGTTGCATCCTTAATCTGAAAACATGCCCGGTATAAATCATTGGTCCAGCCAAGATATTGCACCAATGTACGGGTTGGAATCCAAAGCAAATATGGATGTAGGTTTGCTCGCTGAGCTGGAAGGTTCGTTTTCAGAGGTTTCGTCACCAGACTAAGTAACATCTTCAGTGAGCCTCCGAAGGAAGCATTGGCGGTGTAGCCCGCTTTCTATTTAAATGCTTTCGAGTTGGTTATTTCATTTCCTGTGGTGACATCATTTACAATGGCGATGTCATTTTGTATTCTTTTTCTCAGGCGTGGTAAATGGGATTCAAGTCAAAACATTTGTTGATGGAGCTCCAGTTTGAATGCCATGCTTCTAGGAATTATCGTGTATGTCTCTGTTTGGCTTATCCTAAGTGGGTCATGTCGTTTTGTGGCTAGTCTTCTGCCTGTTTGTGGCGGTTAGCATTTTATTTTGAAGGTATTAGATTAGACTTACAGTGTGGAAACAGGCCCTTCGGGCCAACAAGTCCACACCGACCCGCCGAAGCGCAACCCTTACCTAACACTACGGGCAATTTAGCATGACCAATTCACTTGACCCGCACATCTTTGTGACTGTGGGAGGAAACCGGAGCACCCGGAGGAAACCCACGCAGACACGGGGAGAACGTGCAAACTCCACACAGTCTGTCGCCTGAGTCGGGAATTGAACCCGGGTCTCAGGCGCTGTGAGGCAGCAGTGCTAACCACTGTGCCACCGTGCCGCCCACAGGTAGCAGAAGTAGAATTTCTAGCTAATTAGACAGCCCTGCAAGGAGGAAAAGGTATAGTTGAGCAATCGTTTGGTGTCACCTGGCTGCATATCCGAATGAGGATAAATAGCTAATGTGTCTGGAGTGGACAGTCCACCGTTTTAAAAGTATCAACACTTTAAAAGTTTAAGAAGCAATCTGTGCGGATATTTCAACCCATTTGTTCACACGTTTCTGAATTTATTCTGGGTGCCCGCATAAATAAACGAATTTATCCAGGAACTCAGACACTGAAGCACATACCCGGTTTCCTCCAGGATGAAGGCTGAATTGCTATAGTCTGAAACGGAGTAATAAGTAACTTTTGTAATTCCGACGTAGAGCACTGTTACAAAAAATACCGAATAAAGCAGAACAGAACTACCTGAAATGCCAAAGAGTAAGACAATGGACTTTTTTCCTTTTTTCCCATCTCTGGGTCACTCGGATTGTCTCCATTGCTCAGGGTGCGGAGTCTCCTGCGGGCTCGATTGGCCGCTAAAGTATGCCTGATAGTCAGAGCATTGAGCAGTATAATCAGAATGAATGGGAGGCAGGGGACGAGAATGGATCAAATCAAATCATATGCGGCCCATGCCTTTGTGGTGCTAAATGCCAATTTTGGAACACAGAACCATGGAACGTCATTAATCATGTACAATGGTCCAAATGTAAAATAGAAAAACGCATTTTTTAAAGCAGCTCAGCGAGCAGACGCCCACTATCACCCACTTCGCTGTGACTTCTGTATTGTATTTTAGTTTCAGCTTCTGGCAACAAATGGCGACAAATCGATCAAAGGTGGAAGCAACCGTTAATTAGGCAGAACAATCTATGAGTGAAAAAATAAGGACAATGTGGAGACTG
This sequence comes from Hemiscyllium ocellatum, assembly GCF_020745735.1. NCBI lineage: Eukaryota > Metazoa > Chordata > Chondrichthyes > Orectolobiformes > Hemiscylliidae > Hemiscyllium > Hemiscyllium ocellatum. Next base: position 351,239 of record NW_026867500.1, on the reverse strand, counting down.
CATATTGGTGTGATGAATAAGAAGCTGAATGGAAAATAAATGCCAATACCCGGTTTATAATCACATTAACTACGATGACCAAGAGATCTACTCGCGTCATGAATACTACGTTGTAAACGATGCATCCAGAGAGACCACATCTTCTTCATTGTAAAGTTACGATCACCCCACATTTGCTGTAACGGAGAGAATGAACTTGGACTATTGAGAATTATGCCTGTGAGCGCGAGAGTAATGAAGTCGTTAGTCCATAATCAACGAAATTATACTTTCTCCAGAATTGTTTGTGAAAGTCAGACGTGCGTGGTCAGCTTTTCCATTGGGAAGTATGCTTCATACCAAGTTCAAGACTTTTCATTACGCTTGGAGCAATCATCTTAATTGAAACCAAGTTATGCCAATAACAAAATGATATTGAAAACACGTTAAACTGTGCACTGAAAATGATTAGAAGAATAGCATGTATGCATTGAGTGGAGTAAACATCAAAAGAGCAACTATGCGCTTGAAGTCTGTCCACAGAATTCATTGCATATTGCTCACTTTAAAAGAAAATGTTCAAAGGTATGAACTTCTGCAAAGCAGTTCTCTGTCGAAACTACTGCAGATAACATCAACAAAAACATCTAGAGGCATACCGAGTGGAAAGAAATTAAGATTTCTTCGGCTTTGCACAGGAAACATTGATTAAAATGCAACAGTATTTCTCATTTATTTAGCAGGAAATGCCAATGCTAATTCGCACCACTGGACCTTTTCAGACGCCAAGTTCTCATCTGGAGACCATCTCCGACAACACTGTAGCCCTCAATGCTGTAGTTTACTGTAAGGAGAAATTAACACTTCTGTGCAGTGGTAGATCCTATCTTTGCGATACTCAGTCACAAGAGTCTTCACAATAGCACAATAGGACGGCAATTATATTGAGATGATATTGGAAAAGGTACAAGTTCCATCATTATAGTTATCTGATGAAGATTGATATGAAACAAATGTTGCCACGTGAGGAACAAGATCCTATATGTAAATACATTTCACGTAGCTATGGCGAGGAGCTGAAGTACATTATTTTATGGAGGCAATGTTCAAAACCGATTTGAATGTTGTGCAGTTTACAGGGAGAAGTTGCGAGAACAGCATTAAGTTAATTGTTTATCTCTAGACTGGTCAAATACAAGACTGATCAAATACCCTTCTTCACCACTGAGCTATTTCTGAAATCCGTAAGGAGAATGTACAGCACAGTTATTAAGAAAACGTATAAGTTATTGTGGAAACATATCGTAAAGAAACTCAACGAAGAAGGAAGATAAATTTTATTTTCAAAAGTCAGAACGTAGACGATCAGCAATGACCAGGTCAACAAGGAAACGAATTATTTCATTAACTCGGAGAATATTCTTAAGGGTAGATTTTGAAAATGTGACCTACTAATTAAAAGAAAGCAGAGTTCTTTAAATTGAGGATGAAATATCCACAATGTGAAAATGGGCGATTAGTGATAAACAAAGAGCTTTGATTCAACAAATCTACGAATCGTGTAATAATAACCGAGTACAAATCTTTACCTGGTGACCCGATAGCTCAAGCAAATTATAGTAAATTGAAAACAAAAGACCTTCTGGTGATATGTGCATTTCTTGCAGGCGTTTTCAGCACATTCATCGTTATGTTGTATTTTTCCACATTTATATATGTGTCAGGCTGAAGGGATTTAATGAGATGGTTGAAACTTTTACAGTGATCAGCATGGTTATTAAAAAAAGATAAATACAGCAGCAGTTGGGCATGTTTTGATGGATTGGAACTCTAATTAGAAATGTCCAGGGACTGCAAAACTCTTCAACTGCGTTTCTTTTTCAATGTTCATGGCCCGAGTTTTCATCTATTCCATCTATTAAAACCATCTACACTTCTTATTGCCTCAGAGAGACAGCCAACATCATCAAAGAGCCCTCCGACACCATTTATAACTCTTCCAACCTCTTCCATCAGGCAGACAATACAAAAGATATCGATATGTTCAAGAAAAGCTTCTTCGCTGCTGTTATTAAATTTCTGAATGGACCTCTCAAATTTGAAATCAGATGTTAATCTTTGATTGTCCTTACACCTTCGCATTGTCCATCCCATAGTTTCCAGATCATATGATCCAGCAATCTCTTCTGTTGTATGTTTTGAAGCATCATTCATCATGATCTGAGTGGATGGATGAGTAGGTACCAAGGATTGGATGGTCGACTCCTACTTCCTTTTGATATATTCATGTACATGCTTGTATTGAAGGTATTTACAACCTCACAGGTGCACGCACAGCCATGACATACCTTAATGAGGTTTTAGACTAAAGAAGTGTGACTTTGATCTCGGTCTTGCAATGTACCCCTATTCGGGTCTTTGTGAAACAGCTGCTCAAGTTTAAGAATCGAATCAGATTCTAAACAGGGTAAGATATTGAGCTAAAGTTCGTTAAAGAGGAGCGAAAGAACGATTGATTAATTTATTAACACATGTATCTTGTTGCAAAATACAGTGAAAAGTGTTGCAATGTCGCTACTGTCTGGTGCCAACTCAAAAGACAGAAAATGAACCATAACTTCGAATATAAAGGCAGAACACGGAAGAAATTAAAAAACGTGTCCAACTTTATAGTACTCCTTGTTAAGTGCTCCATCATGTGCCGTCGGCCTGGTAGTGAGACATGTGCTCCCTTCGTCATGCCACTGCTGTTGGAACAAAAATCACTTCTCCATGTGCCATCTCACCTTCGCTGACGTCATCTTGGTTACATACTTGATTGGTTCCGAGAAAGCAACGGAGAAGAAAAGCACTTCATTTAGCCAGCAAATCATGAGTAGAACCAGCTGGTCCTGCTTTTATAGTTCTAGAGCTCGTTCAAGTCCGGCCTCCTCTGAGACGTTATGTTCTGCCTCTGGAGCCAGCGGGCTTTGAACTCTGGTCAAAACTGCTTAGCCGTAGAGACACTACCATTGCATCACAAACACCTTACTGCATATGAAAGACCCTGTGGGTTAATTGAAATGCACGTAGAGTAAGTGATTATGACCAATTGAAGTGGGAATCTACTCAAAGCAGGGTATACTATCGTACATTGCGCATCATTAATTCATTCAGTGTGTTATTTTACAGAATGAATAAGACAATGTATGGGTTAGTGGGAAGTAATGTACGCCATCAACAAAGAAATAATATACTTACTAATATATACTTATATATAATATACTTACTAAAATAAATCATTTTTTAATTAAACTGAGCAATTATTTTCCCCACTTTTCACTGTTAAAAAACAGTTACTCTGTGCCCATCTATAAACAGATGAGCTGATGCAATAATTCAATAGGTGAAGGCATTTCATGCAAATTGAATAACAAAGTATAGAAATAGGAATCCAAGAAATAAGTAACATTTGCACTTCAGATTTATTTTATTTAAGAAAAAGCGCTGATTGAAATAGGATGAAGTGTCCGACATAGTAAAGAGTCAAACAATGGACTATCTGCATTTCCAAACCTGTGGATTCCCCTTATGCTGCATTGTTCTGGGCCCAATTTCTACTGTGGTCTTTATTGACTCTTAGAACATGACTGACCATGAGCTTATTGAACAGTCAAATCAAAATAAATAGCAGAAAATGTATTAATGTTATGAGAATCCAGTTTTATACAGCTCAAAGTTGTAACTAATAGCATATTGATTTCCTTTGGTAAAACCAGGGTATAATGTCATTCCAAAGAAGACTTGCCCAAAATACGAGTGGATGTTTACAACACAATTCAGTACATAGGCAGTTTCTATTGTCACGGCTATGGTTTTCTTGGTATCATGCTTTGTCTTCATTTTCTGGAAGCATATATCTTCTGGATAGTCAACGATGAAAGCCGCTACTGTCAGAGAGAACAATCTTTAATTACATCTATCAGAACAAAAAACAAACTAGAGACTCAACGAAGGGATAGAAAACTGAATGGAAGATAAACACGTAGAATTAATTTTACTATCACAGCTGTGAACATGCCCACGCGATCTGTCGCCTCCATGGAGACCAAATAGATCGCCATACATCTGGAGATGCCTCATATTCCCTGGGCCAGGATCATAAGCACTGCCAAATTAGTAATTTTAAGGCTAGTGAGATTGCCCATGGGAAATGCAATGTCACAGGGACAGTGTATGGAAGGGGGAGGGGGTCAGAGGGTGAGTCTGCGTGGAATGCTTATTAGGTTTGATGTGGACTGAATAGGCCTCATGACCTGCTTCCATACTGTTGGGATGCTATGCTTCTAGACAAATATATGAAGTTGTAAATGTTTAAGAGCGATTAATGACCAACATGAAAAGCTATAAATCGTCACATTACTTACTAATTGCGCTCAAAAAGAAATATATCTCTGAGAATACAGAAGTATCTGGTATTGTAAAGAGCTGCCAGGAAATTTCGGGGCTTTTATACAGTTTGGTGATTTAGTTCGAGAACATAAAATTTATACTTGTCAAATTCAACATGTAAAAATGAATTTTCACAAGAACAGCCTGAGAGATTGGCGAATGTAAGGAGCAGAAGTTGAAACAGAGGTAGCAGATGATATTTCACGTATGTCAGACAAAAATGCTTCACGTCGGGAGAACAATATAGGAAACGGGCACTTGCATTAATGGAAAGAAATTGGTCCGTGTGGAATTCCTGAGAGGCATAACTCCAGCTAATCATTTGATGCTATTGTAAAGTGGTAATGGCAACAAGTGAAACAAATCATCTATGTAGTGTTTCCCTGTTTGAAATGGCGGTTAGTTCTCCCACATCGGAGTGAAAACATGTTCGTGTCAAGCGCTATTCTAGGACAGGTGTACCATGGAAATGCTTGAAGTGTAAGGTTGCTAAATTGAAGCAAAATCGAAACACAATGCTTGTATAGAATCTGCACCAATTTAATGGAGAGCTGTTGTTCATATTCCAGCACAATGAACAACATGCATATGGTTCAAAAATTAAGCAATACAACAACGAGCACCTTGAGGAAATGGAGATTCATTTGGTATGTGACGGTTTAATCAACAAATAGTATCAATACACAGTACAGCGATGTTCATATCATGACAGGGAATGATAATATTCCCATAGTAAGATCACACATAAAAGCAAGCAACTTAATTTATAGCATGCCACTGCATGGTCAATGCCTGTTACTGTGACAACACAAATAATGAACAAGAAACGTTTATTGTGGCGCAGTGCTTTGTCTCTCACAGTAGCACACTACAAATAACTGTGGCAGTGTCCATAGCTCTGAGCAGGCTGCTTCAGATTCACAGTCCTCAATGCTCCAGTGGATTGTAATCATATCTCTGAACAGATTGAATCGTTAAAAGAACGTGGAACAAAATTTTCGCATGACTTTGTATGAATATATATGTGCGCATCAATAACAGTCAGAATTACATTTGAAGTATGAGACGTTAACAAGCCATGGAAAAATACCAAATGCAGAGAGGGCGTCGTTCTAGTGTTTGCATGTTCGCCTATTGAAAGGAGAATGACATGTATCTTGAATGCTAAGAAACCATTTCTCTTAAGACATTTTAATGCCACTCTGTGAAACATGAAATAGTAAAATGTAATGATGGTTCATTACGTTCGCGAAGAATAACTATGATTAAATTGAGGGTTGAAATGGATAGTTGGTAAAAATATTGATTTTAGGGGTTAGGACATATCATACGTGCTCATATTTTTAAAGTGTTTGACGGAGTAAATAGACAAGTGATCTACTTATATATTGAAATGACATCACTACCATGGAGAAGAAAATGACAAAATGAGAGGTATGCAAATCCTTCCATAACTAGCAACTGTTAGCACAACTAACGGATTGTTGCAAGAACGGGATAATAAATTGCAAACACTCAATCTTTTGGTGATGACTGAAATTTTGGTGAAAGCTCTAAGCATCTCCTTAATCATGTTTATAGATGGTCATATTTCCTCTTCATCTCTTTTTCCATGCGGAAAATTGGTTGGTTTTGCCTGTTAATGATACTAATTCAATGGGAAGAAGTAACATAAATTCGTGAAATGATGGCTGGTCTTGCCAATGTGTTTTTATGAAATGGATATTTCTGCAACTGCATTTTTTCCAATGTTGAACACACAGAGACGCTAAAAAAAACTAGTCAGCCTTTTCTTTTGTGCACCCAAAACAAAATACACTGTTCAATGAAAAAATGGCGATTTCACGTGAAAGTTGCCATTTGCACCAAATATTAATTTTATGTCCTTCATGCTGAATTCAATGACCATTGCACAAGTTACAACTGAGCATGAACATGTTGATTTAAATAAATTGATGAATGCCAAATTTAACTGACATTGTATAAGCGCTTTCACACAGTTTCCTGTGTTTTCATTGTGGAGAAGTGCAGTTCAGCAATATTTTAATTAGTCCTCAAATGTCATATTCAGCCTAACTTTGGCATCAATTAGTGCAACCCAGATTAATTATATCCTTTGTGTACGGGTTCTCATGATAGTGGTGACCTTGACAATGGAAATGTTCACTCCTGTATGGTTGTACCCAATTCTATTTCTGCACAGATAAATTCTGTGCAGGCAGCTGCAACCACTACTTCCATAGTTCGTGCTGATTAATCCAGAAGAAACGTAGTGTGAGTTTGTTGAAAATCTCGTTCAGTGTCATTAATTTCAGCGCAGAAGTACCTGCATCAACATTGTTATAATCCGTATTAATATGTTCAGGTCACCGCATTAACGATTATGGTGAATATAACCAAGGTAGAACATGACCACTCCATTTTACCCGGTGAATTACAGTACATCATTACATTTAGTGAAAGCATATACAGGTTAAAGGTGTCACATTCAATGTACATAGGCTTAGTACAATTAATTATTATTTTGTTTACAAACATCCAGTTTCACGCTCTCAGCTGTCAAGATGTTATTCAGGACGATAATTTTCAGTGCGTATAGGTCCACCTAAAAATTTTACTGTCAGTGTGGGATGCAACACAGCCTAAAGGTCAAGTTCAGTTTTAAATAACAGCAAAATTAACTAGAATTAATGTTCAGGAGCGGCAGCACCTATCGCCATACACTGTCAGACCTGCTGAGCATTTTGACAATTTAATGATTATTCTTCAATTTAAATGTCTCACACCTTCTGTACTCTGTTTTAAACTTGTACTGGAATAGTTCCGAACATGTTAACTCATAATGAACATGGTTAGATCAGGACAACACTTTACAGTTTATACAGATCAAGTTATGCAATGTCAGTTTTGGCGTGGACTTGACTCTGCTTTGCACGTATTGTGAAAACCTTCAGTTCATTCCCTTCCACTTCAATGCCTGGCTCTCCAGTTTTCATTTGACAGTTCTGGATGCCTAGTATCACAGATTCTTTAAATGTCTTCGGTCAAAACTATGCACTTTCAATAAACAAGCAACGCTCCCCAATTAATCTCAACCTGTTGTCTTGAATGTAAATCAAACACTTTTCATTGCTCAACAATTTCCTCAATTTATGTTTTTAAGCTAACAATTTATGTTTTAATCCACTATATCCTTCATATAAATATATTTCCATGTGTCACCTCATGTGCCATAGCCATGTCTGCATTTCGTGATTTGTGTGCAGTCTTGCTTATACTAGTTCTAAACTTCCAATTTGCCTGACATCTCTATCAGTCCACTAAACCCATCTATATCCCTTTCCTGAGCCTGATGCTCCAATAATCACTGATCTCTGTCATTTAGAACTGCTGTTGGTAAGGTTTGATAGTAGAACTGTGAGTGTGGTGCTGGAAAAGCACAGCAGCCAGACAATATCCAAGGAGAGGAGATTCGACGTTTCGCATAAGCCCATCATCAGGAATCCTGCTGTGCTTTTCCAGCACCACACTTTCGACTCTGATCTCTGGCATCAGCAGTCCTCACGTTCTCCCAGTTGGTGTCAGGACCACAGCATTTGCATGGATCAACTGGTTGGAAGGGCCATGTGATAAGATTACGGCATTTTGAGAGCATTCGCTGGCTGTTCTGGTGCACAACCTGAGGCAGAGTCCAAGAACAATGTAGAATGAAACAGCATTTAGAGTAAAAGACCAGTTTCTGAACTTGTCGAATGTTCTGTTCCTGAGAAATGTCTCGGTTATTACCTGAAATCTGCGAATATTCCTCAGGTGAATATCCCGCTGTGGATAGAGAAACAGAGGTATGGTTTTAGCTCACTGACCTTTGTCATATCGCTGACCTTGTACTGGGTTACATTCTGGGAAAAGCTGCTTAGTTCATTAACATTTTCTGCAAACTTACTCCGGTCATTAAACCAATTGAAAGGAACTAGATTTGTCTCATTGGGTAGTTTGAATGTTGTCAGCAAATCTGATTCCGATATAATAAAGTTTTTTTTAGAAGTCCTGCTGTGAAGAATAGAAGGTTCGAACAGGAATAAAGGTGAGTCTTGTCGCTGCATGTCTAGGGGAGATCAGTGAGTACGATTTTGCAGAAGATTTGTAGCTCAGGTTTTGAATCAGGTGTAAGTTTGCTCGTTGAGCGCGTAGATTTATTCTCAGATCATGCAAGGTAACTTTATCAGTGAGCCTCCGATAAGCACTGATGGTCTATCCCACTTGATTTTTGTGTGTCTTGGTCTGTTGTCGTTGGTGATGTCGCTTATGGTTATTTTTCCGAAGGGTTCGTAAATGGGGTTAAAATCGATATGTTTCAGAATGGAGTTCCTGTTTGAATGTCAGACCTCTCGGAATAGCTGCGTGTGTCTTTGTTTAGGCTGTCCCAGGATGTCCCTCTTTGTCTGTGTGTACCGATGCTAGTGATAGTTGGTCATGTCTTTTGGTGGCTAGTCAGTGCTCATGTATTCTGGTGACTAGTTTCCTGCCTATCAGTCTAATGTAATATTTGTTGCAATCCTTGTAGAGCATTTTGTATATTAAAATCGTTTGCTGGTTTTTGGTATGGGTCCTTTAAATTCATCAAGAGTTGTTTCAGTTTGGTGGTAGGTTTGGTATCACCAACATCAGGACTCTTACACAAGCAGTTATGCCGAGGTTAGAATGAACAGCCCTTCCCACAATCCAGCCCAAGCTTTGGGTCTGCTATGTGCATGACACCTTGTCTTCATTATTCGTCAATAAATTCAAAGAAACGCATAAACACCATCCTTACCGATATAATGTTCACCAAAGAGGAAGAAAACAATAACAACTACCCTTCCCCCCGCCCCCGCCTCCAGATGTCATAATAGAACGAAAAGCGAATGGAGAGCTGCAGACCAGAGTTTACAGGAAAGCCACACACACTGAACAGAAACTCAACTACAGGAGCAATCATCCCAACACCCACAAACGGAACCTGCATCAAGACATTATTTCAACTAGCCACAACACACTGTAGCACCCAGGAACTACGGGAAGTCAAGGAAAAAACATCGATGCAACTTATTCATGAGCAACGGTGAATCGATAGGCATTGTCTGCTGATTCCAGCACAAGACTTAAACAGGAAGATACAACACGCCCAGAGATTATAATCACCCTAGCATAAAGACATCTTGGAGATGACCACCAGATTACTCCACCCCCAAGGCCTCGTTCTCGCCCACAATCCTACCACCACACTGAAATAAACTCCTGATGCACTTGAAGTACTCGTATCAACAACTAGCAGAATAAATGTCATATACAAAATACCCGCAAGGATTGCAACGAAAGTTATAGTGGAAAGACGTGCAGGAAACTCGCCACTAGCACACATGAGCACCAGGTGGCCTCCAAAAGACATGATCAACAACCATTGACATCCATACACACAGACAAAGAGGGACACCAGTTCGACTGTGACGATAATCCATCCTGGGACTGTCTAGGCAAAGACATGTCCGGGAATTCCGAGAGGTCTGGCATTCAAATCTGAACTCCATTAACAGACATATTGATTTGAACCCCATTTGCTAACCTCTCTGAAAAGACCCGGAATATGCTGTTGTGCAGACTTATCGCCGACGTGCAAATATAAACGCTGTCTAAATTCAACATCCTATTTTTCGAACTATTATATCGATCAGAATCACAAAATTTCAAAACTCAAAATGCTCAAACTTTAACACAGTGCCCGTAGAAATAATTAGCTAACAACTGGAAGTAAATGTTTCTAAACTTATCTGGAGAATTTCGGTTATGACGGGTCTCGAATTTTAAATAGAAGGAAGGAAAGTTTGCCTCGAGGCTGTTTAATGTGGAGATGTGTCCTTAGGAAAATGACAGTGATTGGTCATTCCACTGCTCCCGCATGCAGGGCTGCCCGACTCTCAGGGAGGTTTCTTTCATAGACTGTCCTCGGAGCTTTCAGCCGCACATCATGACGTACGAAAGTGTGGAGAGCAGAACTGCGGGAGATAGTTCGATTTTCTCAGTCGGACTGGTGTCCCTCTTTGTGTGTACGGATGCCGGTGATTGTTGGTCATGTTTTTTTGGTGACTAGTTGGTGCTCATGTATGCTAGTATGTATGACTCCCTTCAACTGGGACAGTTGGGGCTCAGATGTTAACTGCTGCACGGTCGCAGCAAAGAAAACGATGCCCACTTTGCAATAGACTTTCTGTAAAATTGCTGAGTGAAGACGAATTCTGAACTCCAAGCAGACTACACAGCAATGTCCTCATATGAATTTTCCGGAGGGAAGAATCTTCGGTGTCCATTCCTCTCTGTCCTGCCATCACAGCATCTTTCTATCTCTCCGATAACAGACCTTTGGAGAAAGTACACAATCGAAGTTGCACATTTCCCACGCTTAAGTGTATCTGACATCTCCTATCCCAAGTGATTGCGAGAGACAGAGAGAGAGAGAATAGAAGAGTGAATGGACTCTGTCCTCCCCCAGAATAGCTTGCAAGCAGAAATAAAATGGGTTAATTGTCCACCAGGGGAGAGAGCCCGGTTCCTGGGGACGGGACTAACAGCAGTGTCCCTGGAGCAGGGAGTCAGAGTGAGAAGCCAATGTTCTGGAAACTCTTTGCTGCTTGCAATTCTTGGACGATGTGGATGTTTCAGCTGCTTCAGGAGGTAAGCGGAACCACGGCATGGCGCTCGTTGGTTTAGGGTACGGTTCCCACTTTGGGTCTTGCAGACGTGCAAGAGGTCGCAGGCTCGAATCTCGGGCAAGTCCTCATTTCTTAACTTGCCTTATGCAAAATTTCCCCATCAATTTACTCAAAAAAACACTCAGTTGAAGGGATTAAACTATCTGACGTAGGGATGGGGCAGAGCTACCATTGCAGTGAACACGGCAAAGAGAAACACTTGTTCAAAGTGAAAACAAGCGTTGCAGATCATTCGCCCGCACAATTCGACTTTGAATGAATCGTCCAGCTGCATCACTGCTCAATTCTGAGTGTGATATTTCAGGAATGGGAAGTGAAGTGATTGGAGACAGCGTTGAATAGTTGGAGGCTTTGGAGAGAGCTCTGAGTAGGTTTACAAGAATGCTCGCAGAATGAAGGCCTTTTCATAAAAATAGCAGTTGATGACTCTAGGTGTGTATTCGATGGACAGAAGGCCAGGCAGCATCTCAGGAGTAGGGAATTTGACGTTTCGAGCATAAGCCCTTCATCAGGAATGAGAGAGAGTAGCCAAGCAGGCTAAGATAAAAGGTAGGGAGGAGGGACTTAGGGGGAGGGGCGATGGAGGTGGGATAGGTGGAAGGAGGTCAAGGTGAGGGTGATAGGCCGGAGTGGGGTGGGGGCGGAGAGGTCAGGAAGGAGATTGCAGGTTAGGAGGGCGGTGCTGAGTTGAGGGAACCGACTGAGACAAGGTGGGGGGAGGGGAAATGAGGAAACTGGAGAAATCTGAATTCATACCTTGTGGTTGGAGGGTTCCCAGGTGGAAGATGAGGCGCTCCTCCTCCAGCCGCCGTGTTGTTATGTTCTGCCGGTGGAGGAGTCCAAGGACCTGCATGTCCTCGGTGGAGTGGGAGGGAGAGTTAAAGTGTTGAGCCACGGGGTGGTTGGGTTGGTTGGTCCGGGCGGCCCAGAGGTGTTCTCTGAAGCATTCCGCAAGTAAGCGGCCTGTCTCCCCAATATACAGGAGGCCACATCGGGTGCAGCGTATGCAATAGATGATGTGTGTGGAGGTACAGGTGAACTTGTGGCGGATATGGAAGGATCCCTTGGGGCCTTGGAGGGAAGTGAGTGTGGAAGTGTGGGCGCAGGTTTTACATTTCCTGCGGTCGCAGGGGAAGGTGCCGGGGGTGGAGGTTGGGTTGGTGGGGGCTGTGGATCTGACGAGGGAGTCACGAAGGGAGTGGTCCTTGCGGAACGCTGATAGGGGAGGGGAGGGAAATATATCCTTGGTGGTGGGGTCCGTTTGGAGGTGGCGGAAATGACGGCGGATGATACGTTGTATGCGGAGGTTGGTGGTGTGGTAGGTGAGAACCAGTGGGGTTCTGTCTTGGTGGCGGTTGGAGGAGCGGGGCTCAAGGGCGGAGGAGCGGGAAGTGGAGGAGATGCGGTGGAGGGCATCGTCGATCACGTCTGGGGGGAATCTGCGGTCCTTGAAGAAGGAGGCCATCTGGGCTGTGCGGTGTTGGAACTGGTCCTCCTGGGAGCAGATGCGGCGGAGACGAAGGAATTGGGAATATGGGATGGCGTTTTTACAGGGGGCAGGGTGGGAGGACGTGTAGTCCAGGTAGCTGTGGGAGTCAGTCGGTTTATAGTCGATGTCTGTGTTGAGTCGGTCGCCCGAGATAGAGATGGAAAGGTCTAGGAAAGGGAGGGAGGAGTCTGAGACAGTCGAGGTGAATTTAAGGTCGGGATGGAAGGTGTTAGTAAAGTTGATGAACTGTTCAACTTCCTCGTGGGAGCACGAGGCAGCGCCGATACAGTCATCGATGTAGCGGAGGAAAAGGTGGGGGGAGGTGCCAGTGTAGTTGCGGAAGATGGACTGTTCCACATATCCTACGAAGAGGCAGGCATAGCTGCGGCCCATGCGGGTGCTCATGGCAACTCCTTTAGTTTGGAGGAAGCGGGAGGATTGAAAAGAGAAGTTATTCAGGGTGAGGATCAGTTCAGTCAGTCGAAGGAGGGTGTCAGTGGAAGGGTACTGGTTGGTGCGGCGGGAAAGGAAGAAGCGGAGGGCTTTGAGTCCTTCGTGATGGGGGATGGAGGTGTACAGGGACTGGATGTCCATAGTGAAAATAAGGCGTTGGGGACCGGGGAAGCGAAAGTCCTGGAGGAGGTGGAGGGCGTGGGTGGTGTCCCGAACGTAGGTGGGGAGTTCTTGGACTAAAGGGGACAGGACCGTGTCGAGGTATTGGGAGATGAGTTCGGTGGGGCAGGAGCAGGCTGAGACAATGGGTCGGCCGGGGCAGGCAGGTTTGTGGATTTTGGGCAGGAGGTAGAAACGGGCGGTGTGGGGTTGTGAGACTATGAGGTTGGAGGCGGTGGATGGGAGATCCCCTGAGGTGATGAGGTCCTGGATGGTCTGGGAGATGATGGTTTGGTGGTGGGAGGTTTTGTCGTGGTCAAGGGGGCGATAAGAGGAGGCGGCCGCGAGCTGGCGTTTGGCCTCAGCGGTTTAAAGGTCAGTGCGCCAAACTACCACCGCGCCTCCCTTGTCTGCGGGTTTGATGGTGAGGTTGGGATTGGAGCGGAGGGAGTGGAGGGCTGCACGTTCTGAGGGTGAGAGGTTGGAGTGGGTGAGAGGGGTGGACAGGTTGAGACTGTTAATGTCACGGCGGCAGTTGGCTATAAAGAGGTCGAGGGCGGGTAAGAGGCCAGCACGGGTTGTCCAGGTGGATGGGGTGCGTTGGAGCCCCGGTGGAGCCCCCGCGATCGCCGCCTTGACGTATGTAAGAATAACTAGTTTGCAATTGTGGGTGGTTTTAATTTTTCAAACATTGACTAGGACCATAATTCTGTTAAAAGATTAGATGGAGAAACATTGACAAATATGTTCAAGAAAATTTCTGAATTAATATGCAAATGTTCCTACTATAGAAGGAGCAAAACTTCACCTTCTCTTGGGTAATAAGGCAGGGCGAGTACCGGAAGTGACAGTAGGAGAATACTTTGGGCCCAGTGATCCTAATTCTATCAGTTTAAAGCATTCATGAAAAAGGATAAGCCTTCCATAAACTTTAAAGTTTTAATTGGGAGTCAGGCAAATTTTAAGGGTGAGAGACAAGAGCTTCCAAAATCTGACTAGCTTAGACTGTTGACAGGTAAACGGACATGAGGTAAGTGAAAATCTTTCGAAAACGTGATAACAAGAAATCAGAGCTATTGTAACATACTTTGGAGCATTAATTAGGCCATTCAGCACTTAACGTCTGCTCTGCCATTCAATAATGGCCAACAGGGCTTTCAACTCCATTCTCCTGTTGGATCTTCTTGACAATCAGGAACTTATCTATTTCTGTTCTAAATATATTCAATGACCTGGCCTCCACAGCCTTCTGTGCTAATGCAGTCCACAGATTCACCACTCTCTGGCTGAAGAAGTTTCCCCATCTCTCCGTTCCAAAGGATCTTCCCTTTACTCCAAGGATGTGCCCTTGGGTTCCAGTCGCTCTTGCCAATGAAAACATCTTCCCAACGGTCACTCTGTTCAGTATTCTGTCAGTTTTAGTTAGGTAATCCCCCTCATCCATCAAGTATCGTTCCTGAGTCCTCAAATGTTCCTCGCATGTTAAGCCTTTCATTCCTGGGATCATTCTTGTGAACCTCCTCGAGACCTGCTCCAGGGCCAGCACATCCTTCCTGAGGTATGGTGCCTACCCCTGCTCACAATATTCTAAATGTGGTCTGACCAGAGCCTGATAGAGCCTCAGGGATCCGTCCCTGCTTTTACATTCCAGTCCTCTCGAGATGAATAAGAACATTGTATCTGCCTTCCTAACCACCGAATCAAACTGCAAGTTTGCTTTGACACATATATGGACTAGGATTTGCAAGTCCCTTAGCATTTCAGATTTCCAAATGGGGAGAAATTCAGAAAATAGCCCATGCCTCTATTATTCCTACCCAAGTGCATGACATGTTAGAATAAAAGGTAAGGTTCATATGATTAAAAAACAAACTATGGATGAATAAAGATATTGAGGTGCTCATGAAGAATGAAAAAAGAATCATATATTGGATACAGACAGCTGGGTTCAAATGGGTTTCTTGTGGGGGATTTCTTCAGAGGGAGATCTGGAATGCAAAGAGGGATTATGAGATAACCTAATCTGCCAAGGCTAAGGATATACAAAAGAGATTCTACACATTCAAATAGAGCAACGAAAGAGAGAGTTGGGCACCTTAAAGATCAAGGACGTTATCTTTATGTTGAAACTCAGTGGATGGGAAACATATTAAATAGATATTTAACATCAGCTTTTATTGTGGAGAAAGCCATGCATGAAGCTGGACTGTTCCTCTTTGACCAAGCATCAAAGAAGCGGAAACTAGGTGATGCTTTGGTGGCTGGATTGACTTTACACTCTGTGTGGCTTCGTGCTATACTTAGAGTCTTTCTGTTGCCAGGACTGGAGAGTTTGAGTTATGAGGAGAGACTGGATAGGCTGGGACTTCTTTTACTGGAGCGTGAAAGAGGGGTGAAGGTCGACTTTATAGAGGCTTATAAAATCATGAGACATAAAGATAATGAGGAGCAACTGTCTTTTCCCCTGGCTAGGGGAGCATAAATCCAATGAATTTTTTGTAAGGTGAGCAGAGGAAGATTTTAAAATGGAATGAAAGGCAACCTTTTCACACACCGGGTGATTAATATTTGGAATGAATTGCCAGTGGAAGTGGTAGATGGCTGTACGGATACAAGATTTAAAAGACATTTAGACAGGTACATAAATAGGAAAGGTTCAGATAGATATGGACCAAGTGCAAACAAGACGGACTAGTTCAGTTTGAGAAACATGGTCGGCATTGACAAGTTAGACAGAAGGATGCGTCAGAACTCAGGGAAATAGATGTTGACTTTTTCAAAACAGTTCGCATTGCAGGAGAGGAAGTGCTGGAGTGCTTAGAAAATATACAAGTTGGATAAATCTCAGGACACAGACCTAGTGTATCCCAGGTAGACAAGCAGGAGGCTGGAAGAACAAAGCAAACCAGGCATCATCAGAAGGTTGATTAGTCTTCTGGATGCCGCCTGGTTGGCTGTTTTCTTCCAGTCTCCTGCCTGTCTACCTTGGATTCCAGCATCTGCAGTTTTTTTGTGTGTCAACCTTGTGTATCCCTGGGCATTGTGGGAAGTTGGTGGAAATTGCGGCACTTCTTGCAGAAATATTTGTGTCACCTATAAATATGAGTGATATGCTGAATAACTGGAGAGTGACTGATGTTGTGCCCTTGTTGAAGAAAGGATGTGGGGAGAAGTGTGGGAACTATAGACTATAGAGTCCAACCTCGACGGTGGGCATATTGTTGGATGAGATTCTGAAAGATGATATTTGGAAAGGCAAGGCATGTATTTTGATCATCAGCATGGGTTTGTGCAAGGCAAATCGTGTCTCGCTAATTCGATTGCGTTTTTTGAGGAAGTAACCAAGTAGACTGATGTTCCCAATATAGTAGACATTGTTTACTTAGATTTTTGTAAAGCCTTTGACAATGTTCTGCATGGTAGACTGATGAATAAAGTTAAATCACATGGGATTCAGGGTGAGCTTTCCAATTAGGTACAAAATTCGTTTAACAACACAAGACGGTTGTGGTAGGAGAGGGTTCTGTTTCATACTGGATGCCCAGGACCAGAGTTGTTCCACAGGGATCGGTGCTGGGTCCACTTTTGATTGTCATTTATACAAATAATTTGGATTAGAATATCGAAGGCACGATTAGTCAGCATGTGGATGGCACCAAAATTGGTGGTACATTGGAGAGTGAAAAAGGTTATCTTAGATTATAAAGTGATACTGATCAATTGGGTCTATGGGCTGAGGAGAGACAGTTGAAATTTATTTTTTAATTAAATGCAAGGCACTGCATTTTGGAAAACAATCGTCATACGTAGGAATCGTACAAATCAAAGAACACTTTTGGACAGTGTTGTCAAACAGAGACACTTGGGGTTTCAGAGACACAGTTCGTTGACGTTTGTGCCACATGTCGACAGGATGGTTAAGAAAGCTTTTAGTATGCTCAGATCAATGTGTTGGAGTTGGGAAATTATGATGGGATTGTACAGGACCCTGGTAAGGTCCCTTCTGGAGTTCTACGTCCAGTTCTGGTCGCCCTATTATATGAAGGATGCTATTATGCTGGAGAGAGTTCAGAAGAAAGTTACCAGAATGTTGCTAAGAATGGATGGATTGAGTTATAAGGAGAGGCTGGATAGGCTAGGACTTCTTTCACAGGAGGTGACGTTTGACGTTATAGAGTTTTATAAAAACCTGAAGGTCAACTGAAAGCGTCCTTTCCCTAGGGTGGAGGATTTCAAGACGATGGGGCATTTTTAAGGTGAGAGGAGAAATATTTAAAACAGATTTTAAAAAGACATGAAGGGCAACTCTTTGTAACTCAGAGTATTTCATGTGTGGAATGAAGTTCTAGAAAAAGTCGTGAATATGGTTTTAATTACATTTGGAGAAGTGCATGAAGAGGAAAGGTTTAGAGGGACATGCGCCAAGTGCAGGCAGGTGGAACTACGTTCCATTCGGAACATGGGTCTATTTCCATGCTGTCTGACTCGATGCCTCTTTGTGAGTGAAATTTACAAGATACTGAGAGGCTCATAGATTTAATGTGGACAAGATGTTTCAACGATTATGAGATACTAGAACCCGAGTGCACTGCCTTAGAATGAAAGGATGACCCTTTCGAACTGAGGTGAGGAGGAATTTCTTCAGTGGGAGGCTGGTGATTCTGCCGAACTCATTGCTGGAGGCGGCTGTGGACTCCAAGTCAGTGCGAGTATTTATAACAGAGAAAGAGAGATTCTTGATTGGGGAAGGGATTAATCGTAGAAGGTAGAAGAATGGAGCTGAAAAACATGTCACTTACAATCAAATGGAGAAGAATACTCGCTGGACCAAATAACTTAATACTTTTTCGATATATTATGATCTTTTGGTTATTATCAGTGACTTCAATCTGCACATTGATTGAGCAAGTCAACTCAGTAATAGGAGACATTCTTGGAGTGCAGATGAGAATACTGTTCGATCTCAGCGTTAAATATATTCAGCCTTGACAGCCTTCTGTTATAAAGATTGGCTACCTTCGGAAGGAGGGAACATCCTCCTCATCTGTTCCTTAAATGGGCAACACCTTCTTCTGAGGTTAAACCCTCTGATCCGACATTGTCCCTGGTGTATATCAGTGTAGAACAAACACCTATAGTTCGGTATTGGTACAGAACGGCGGTAATCCCTTTTGCTAGTTGAACCAAATACCCAGAAAAGCTCACCTCGCCTTGTAATCTGTTAAAGTATGAGTTACAGAAAAGAAAAAAACAATGTATTCTTATTCCACATTGTAGGAAGTCTACGTGGCATTCCCCCAACTCCAGAGTCTCAGAACTTTTGGCTTTTTCCCATGGACAGTGTCGGGTATGGAAACAATGTTTTACATGGGAGGAAGATTCGGTGAGTGTGAAACTAAAAGTAAACGCAGTGCATTACTTGAGTTGTTTTCCCCGGTATACCAGAGGCTGAGGGGTGATCTGACAGACGTTTATAGAATCATGAGAGGCATGGATAGGGTAAATCGAAAAGGTCATTTCCCTGGGATTGGAAAAGTCCATAACAGGAGGGTAATATGTTTGGGGTGACGGAGGCAAGTGTGAGGAATGATCTGCCGGAGGAATTGCTGGATGTAGGTCCAATTATAACATTTAAAACATATCCGGGTGGGTATATGAAGAGGAAGAGATCAGACGGATAGGGGCCAAGTGCTGGTAAATGAGAAGAGATCGGTTTAGGCTATCTGGTCGGCACGGATGAGTTGAATGGAAAGACCTGTTTCTGTACTTTGTATCCATATGACTCTGGCTTGCCCGTAATGTTTGCCATGCCTGTGTGTTCAGTTTCTGTCTGGTGTCGGTGCCAATGTCTTGATATCTCATTTCCCCCATCTCCCCACTTCCACCTCCCCAGATGCTAACCATTCCGTGTCTGGTGGTTTCTCTAAAAGCTGCATTGAATGTTCATTCTGAATTGACACTTTTTTTGGTTCCCAAAAGCAGACTAACTCCCTCCTAGATGTCGTGAAAGATACTAACTTTGAGGTGGAGGAATCCAAAATTCAGAGGTGTCTATCTCCATGTTTTTACTTTTCGGTCTCTGTAAAATCCTGACTCAGTACCATTGGGAGAATTACTTTGAGCAGAGTGAGAATAGAGGGGTGAGAGGGATGGGACGGTGCTTTCAATTTTGTGGAAAAAGAAAAGAATGTTTTGCAGAAAGTAGAATTGCTTGTTTGGAATTTCTAACCTGGACTGACAGTGATGCTTTTGTAATATCTTTTTACAGCGTATTTGAGATCTGAAGACAGAAGTTTCAAAATCAATAGATTTTGCTTGAAACATTGACTCTGCTGCTCCTCAGATGCTGCCTGATCTGCTGTGCTTTTCCAGCATTGCACTTTGACTCTGACTCTCCAGCAGCTGTTCTCTCTTTTTTTCTGTACAGTTAAAGAATTGTTGGCCCTGTCTGGGAATGAGCCCAGTCTGTAAGAAATAGTTGAATACTTCAGAGTGTCCATTCGCATTCAGCAGTGACTTTGAAATTAAATTTACGGTTATGTGCCCTAGTAAATTTGTGGTATTCATAATTGTTTGTTTCTGTTTAAGTTATAATTCTGGTGTGCAAGATCTGTTCATCAATCTAGTTAGGAACAGTTAAGAAATTTTGAGGGATTGTGGTGAGGGGCTGTCCACACGTCTGTATAAGGCTGAAGTTTCGGTCATGGAGAAACCCAAGGAATCCTGCCCTTTGGAGAAACCGTGGAAGTGTGACGAGTGCGGGAAAGGCTTCTGTTTTCCGTCTGACCTGGACGCTTCTCAGTGATGTCACACTGGGGAGAGGCTGTTCTTCTGCCCCGAGTGTGGGAAGGGCTTCAGCAATTTCTCCCACCGGCAGAAGCACCAGCGGGGAGAGGCTGCTCTCCTGCCCTGAGTGCAGAAAGGGCTTCAGCAATTCCTCCGCCTGGCTGAGGCACCAGCGGGTCCACCTGTCCCTAGTGCAAGCGGAGATTCTCATCATTCTGCAACTTGCGGAAGCATCAGCGGCCGCAGCAGTGCTCGCAACAATCTGATTGTCTTGGTGAAACTGCTGTGGGTCACTCCCAGCACTGAGCCCTGTGCATTCTGACAGTGTGTGTGCAGTGGGAGAGTCAGTGTTTTTTTTTTGCTTTATGCCCTTGCCCCGCCGCCAACTTTGGTTCCATTGAGCATTGCTGCTTGTTGAGCCCAGGAGCTGTTCTCTCTTGATTCTACTGTCCAGTTAAAGAATTGTTGGCTCTTTCTGGGAATGTGTCCCAGCCTGTAAGAAATAGCTGAATACTTTGGGGTGGCTATTCACATTCAGCAGTGACTTTTCAATTAGATTTACAGTTACGTGTCTGTGAAACAGTCATAGTCCAAGGATTGCACAAAGGCTTGGCAATCCATTGTTGAAAACTGTTTGTTTGAATTGGTAAGTTTTTTAAAAAATTCTTTCTTTATTTGCTGCTTAAGTCTCTGTCTCTGAGATGGTGGGGGACTTGATCAAAGGGTTTAAATCAATGATATTAATTAGATTATCTTCTTTAACTTTGCCCTAGCAAAGTTGCCATATTTATAATTGTTGGTTTTTGTTTAAATTATAATGTTGTTGTGGAAGATCTGTTCTTCATCGAGGAGAAAGTGAGGACTGCAGATGCTGGAGATCAGAGCTGAAAATGTGTTGCTGGAAAAGCGCAGCAGGTCAGGCAGCATCCAAGGAGCAGGAGAATCGACGTTTCGGGCATAAGCCCTTCTTCATCAACTCTGGTTAGGAACAGTTGAGAAATTGAGGGACATTGCATGTTTTAATTCCACTGTGTTGTGAATCTGGTGACAGTGACACAATGTCTTTCACACCAACTATTCACTATGATAGTGAGTTCCACAGTCTCACCACACTCTGAGGTTTTTCATGAAATCCTTAGTACAGAATTGGAAGGGAAAGTGTTGGCGAGGGCAGAATATAGAGTGTTAACTGCAAAAAGCCAGGACGACATTCGACAAAGTGAAACCATGACTATGTCGGGACAAATACAGAACTTTGACAGCAACGAAGAGGCCACACGTCCGTCATAGTCATAGAGATGTACAGCATGGAAACAGACCTTCGGTCAAATGGTCGTTCCAAAAAGAAAAAGTACTCTGCAGATATTGGATACTGTAATTAGGCAAGTTTCTAGATGCTGTAGTTGGTTGAATATGATAAGGTAAGGTAGATGAAATATTAAAACCATGAATGTAATTGGATGTCAGTAACTATAAAGCAAGTGTATACTGTTGATTGATATAGGGCAATTGCGTGCAAGTAGGCCATTCAGCCCATCGAGTCAACATTGACTGACTGTCCCACCCAGACCAAGTTTGTTACCCTATCCCTGTAACCCTGCAACTCCCATGTTCAATCTACCCTCACCTGCACATCTTTGGACAGTGGGAAGAGGCCAGAGCACCAGAGGAAACCCACGCAGACACAAGGGGAGAATGTGCAAACTCCACACAGACAGTCGGCCCGAGGGTGGGATCAAACCCAGGTCACTGATGCCGTGAGGCAGCAGTGCTCACCACCGTGCCACAACCACATGCTGCTCTCTAAACAAGTGAATTTCAAACACTCGGGAACACTTGAGAGAAAAACAAGACTCTCCTATTTTAAATGAGAGGCTAGTCTCTGGGTGGAAATGAATGGACATTATATTTACATTGTTAAGTCTTCTCCAGATGTCATACAGCTCCATTATATCATCTGTTTCTTTTAACCTCAAAGTGATACAAGCCCAGCCTGACATCCCCTTGTCCCCGATTATAAGTTGAGTAAATCAGCGACCCTTGACATCATTGGCATGACACAGGATGCCCTCAATCCAAGTTGACCTTAACTCTCTAACCTCTTGAACCCACGCCACCATGTGGCCAGACGCAACTCAGCCCTGAATGAGAGCAGAGGAACTGACCAGATAGCGGTGAGGTGGACATTGCATTCCAAGAAAATATTATTCACGTGAGAATGATATTCAGCTCACATTCGGATCATTGCAGCGACTATGTCTTCTGTCATTTAAATGTATTTCATCCCAGTAAAAGTCTAGTTTTGTTGTACATTGTGTGTGTTTTATCTGTGTTACACTACATGATTTTCTGTTTCTGTCTCTGTCATTCTCATTAGGATGTGTGAATTCAATACCAGATAATAGTCTCAGTTCTGAATTTCCCTTGAGGAACGTACTAAGTGGCAGTCATAATGGAAGAAGCCCTACTGTTATTTAACACTCTACTGTCATTGTCTTGGAACTGTGTGAATGGGGAAGTGTAGAGGGAGTTTTACTCTGTATCTAACCCAATGCTGTCTCTGTCTTGACAGTGTTTGCTGGGGACAGTGTTGAGGTAGCTTCACTTTCAATTTAAGAGTAGAGGAAGGTTTATTCTGATTGTAATCCCATGCTGTCCTTGTCCTGGGAGTTTTAGATGGCATCTGTAATTGCAATGAATGCAGACTTGGCTGTGGGAGTGGAGGGTACTTCTACCTGAGCAGACCCATCTTTGAGATTGCTGTGCTGATCAAGACAATCTCAGATACCTTCATTCACTTTTCCAACCAACCACAGGGTGGTTAAGGATGGGTATAAATGCAGACATTGCCAGCGATGCCCACACCCCATGCATGAATAAATACTTTCTGTTTATAAGTTACATTCACGTTCCAAACCCTCTCATGTATGATTACTTCCAGAACGCTGAGTCAGTCTGACCTCCATGCCTGAGAGAGTTCTCCCAGATGTTGAAGTTAGACCTGTGCCTTTTACTGTTGCAGCTTCCCCAAACGTTTGTCCCTGATCTAAGATCATTCAATGACCCGAAGATTTTGTTTTTATCTCCATAGCTGCTGCCAGACTTGCTGATTAATTCCAGCCCTTCTGCTTTATTCTTTTATGGGATTTGAGCTTCCCTATGCCAGTGTAATGAAGAACTGCAGATGCTGGCGATCTGAAACACTAAAGTGCATAAATTGCTGGAGAAACTCAATAGGACTGGCAGGACATGTGGAGAGAGAAGCAGAGTTAGCATTTCAAGCGCTGTGACCCTTCTTCACAACAGTTCTGAACTCAGGCCAGGATATTGACTCTCTCTCTCTCTCTCTCTCTCTCTCTCACACACACACACACACACACACACACACACACTCACTCTCCACCAGACTGGCTGAGTTTCTCCACCAATGTCTGTTCGGACACTTTTACAAGTTGATATTTGTTATCCATCCCTCATTGCAGGGTATGTTGCTTGTGCCAATTCAGTGGGCAGTTTAAGAGTCAACCACATTGCTGTGGGACTAGAGTCACATGTCGGTCAGATCAGATAAGGAATACAGTTTTCCTCCTGAAAGGACATTGGTGAACATGGGTTTTTATGGCAATTGACGTCAGTGCCATCGGTACCACACCGAGACTAACTTTGTGTTCCCCATTTATGATTTGAATTATTCACATCTCACCTCTTGCTGTGGTGGGATTTGAACTCATGTTCCCTGGATTACTCATCCTGTGACATTATGTCTAAACTGTTGCTTCCCATCCTTTGCTATTTTGTGTTTGCTCTTTACGTCTTTGTCCTCAGATGTTTGGGAAATTGAACCTGTTTAAAAGATTGCCCTTAACCTACCCCTTTGACCAAGTCTTTGGTCACCTGTCCTAATCTGTTCTCCGGTTTTGTGATGTTTAAAGGAATTCTCATTATGTTCACGTGAAGCACTTTGAGATACTTAACTGTACCACAGGTATTATTTCAATGCAGCTTGTATTCCTATCTGAATATCTGAAAGTAGAGGGTCATATTTTAAAAGTAGAAGATAAAAATGAGGATGATTTCTTTTCTTTCTGAGGGTTGTGTGTCTTCCTCAAAAGTCAGTGGATTCAAAATCTTTAAGGCAGAGGTAGATGGGTTCTTGATAACCAAGTGGATGACAGATTGTCAGGGATGTGTAGAGATGTAGAGTTGAGGTTGATTTCAGATCAGCCATGATCTTATTGAATGTTACAGCAGATTCGAAAGGCCGAGTGGCCTACTCCCGCTCATTGTATGTTTGTATCAAGCAGTCTGTGTCTCCCCTCTTACAGTTATGAACTGGGTAATTCCTTTCCAATATTGTGCCTTGTAGACAGTTAAGTGAACACCAGATGGCCTCCTATTGGGAGCAGGCGCGTTGTAGCAATTGCAGCTTTTCTTGTGTTAATTTTGTTGCTTCTGACCCAATATTGCTGGGAATCTTCTAAATAAAAACCAAAACACTTCTATTATTATCGCACAATGGAAGTGTTGGTTTGGTTGCAACATTGTTGAATTAGCCATTCCCATCTTTTCCAGAATTCTGTGTTTCAAGCTCTCGAGTCTGGTTTCTACTCCTGAAACAGTTCTTATCACGGTCATATTTGACATCCTTTGTAAGGGTGATAGGGATGAACATTGCCTCGTCCACCTGTGGTCAGGGTTAACAACAGTACTGACCCTCTCCAAAATCGCTGTATCCTCTGGGAGGGTCTGTTTTGAGCGTCTTCCGTTCTTATTTGTTTAACCTTAGCTGCTGGTGTTGACATCCATACTGATGATATCCAAATGTGCCTGAACACCACTTCTCTCCCGACTCCTCTGTCATTCATAATTTACTAATGATTTCGTCTGAATGCCTGCCTAATATCCAGCATTGGATAACCATAAACGTTCCCTTAGTTAAATATTGTGCGGTGTGAAGTCATTGGTTTCGTCCCTAAGTTCGACCTGACCGCGCCCCCCCCCAACCCCGCCAGCCCCACCGCAGTAACTCTGTTGACATCCTTCATGTCGCATTTAAAACTAGGATCGATAGATTCGTGAACAGTCGGGGGATGAACAGTTACAGGAAAAGGGCAGGAAAGTGGATGTGGGGAATGCTAGATCAGCCACGATCCTACTGAATGGAGGAGCAGGTTCAAGGGATTGAGTGGCATTTTCCTATTCTTATTTCTTATGGTTCCCGAGCCCTTACCTCTGATACAGGACACTGGTTTCAGTTTGTGCCATTACTGAGAGTGCTGATGTTACCTTGTGTAATATCAACAACTTAGCAGCTGCAGAAACCTCTTGCTCCTTTGTTACCTCGAAACACAATATGCCAATGTGTTCAGGGGAGGCGATGGCCGATCTGGGTTCAAAACCTGTCACGGCAGATGGTGGTATCTGAATTCAATATAAATCTGGAATTAAGAGTCTAATGATGAAATCGTTGTGGTTTGTTGTAAAAACTTATCTGGTTTCCTGCTGTCCGCACCTGGTCTGATCTACATGTGATTTCAGATCCACTGTCAGCTGGTTGAATCTTCACTGCACTTTCAATCAAAACTCCAGGCGGAGGTTCACTATAACCTCCCTACTTTTATACTCTAGTTAAAGGCCAACTTCCCTTTTGCCTTCCCTATTATTCACTGAACTTGGATGAAGAGTTCATGGATGCGAGCTTCCAAATTCTCCTATTCAGTAGCTTTCTCCATTTAATATTCAGCACTTTTCCTGCTGGAAAAGTGTACAACCTCATTTTCCCACATTCTATTCCATCGGCCAAGGTTTTGCTCATTTGTTTAACCTGTCTATATCCCTCTCCAGATATTTCATGTCATCCTCACCACCTGCATTCCAATCAACTGTTTCTACTGCAGTCTTGGCAATGGTACATTCACTTCACTTTTCCAAGTAATTCATATCCATAACGTAAATAATTTTGGCTCCAGCACTGATCCCTGTGGCACATTGCTAGTTACAAGTTGCGATCCTGAACATTCCCCTTCTCCCTGCTGCATCATTGGTTAGCCAATCATCCAACCATACGATTAGCATGTCTCCAATATCATGTGAATATCATTGGCTCTGCCAGCAAGTCTTCCCAAACTGTCCTTGAAAAAGTGGTGGTGAGCAGCCTCTTAAATTGCTTCACAAATACGATGTGGTCAAGAATAAAGGTTCAGGAGCGAGTTCCAGGATTTTGATCAATAACATCAAAGCAATGCGTATATGTCACAGTTGGAATGTTGTGTTCACACTTATCTCCTCTTGCTGGTTGAAGTGACGGAGTGGAAGTTGCTCTTGAAGAGCCGCCACTCATATAACCAAGCCAGACAGATCGATTGTGGCCAGAGACTCTGCCATTTTGAATTCTCATCAATCTACATTCTTTCCATCCAAGTTTTGGTCACATCAAACTGCTACGCAATGCTGTTATGGCCTCAGTAAACTATAATAATGTGAAGATCGCTGGGATGATTTTCTACATCTGACTGCAATATAAACACAGATCATTGTTTCCAGTTTTGGTGGAACAAAAGACATTGTATTGGTGGATAATTACAGTTAGTGCAAACACAGCTATCCATCGATAAATATTAATCTTGTTCACTTCAATGGCCAAATTTCAGTTCAGAAACAAAGTGCACTCGGCTGCTTCTAACATAGACAACATGACTAAATGGCTCATAGGAGGAGAAATGGGACATTGAGGAGGAGTGAAATGTTTTGGTTTTGGTCACCTCCACAATTGTTAGAAAAACAGGTTGAAAGGATTCTTAAAAGGTGGCTGAAGTAATGGTGTGGCTTAACACTTCAGACAGCGGAAAGTGGAAGACCACTTTCTAGTGGGAGAAAAAGACATTTCTTCTATCTGAAAGAACTAGGAAACGGAAGAGGGAATGAAATCTGACTTGGGAGCTATTTCCTATTTGTTGAGGATGCTGCTTCATCACAGTCTTGGTTTAGAGCATAAGCTCTTCATCAGGAATAAAGGGTGGCCCAAGAGGGCTGACAGATAAATGGGAAAGAAGTGAGGCTTGGGGAAAGGCAGCTGGGAGTGCAATAGGTAGATGGAGGTAGGGATTGATGATGATAGGTCAGAGATGAGGGTGGAGCAAATAGGTGAGAAGCAAGGTGGACAGGTATGACAGATCAAGAGGTTGGTGTCGAATTGGAAGGTTGGATCTGGGACACGTTGGGGTAGAGGAAATGCGGAAAGTGATGAAATCTACATTGATCCCATGTGGTTGGAGGGTCCCAAAGCAGAAGATGAGTTGTTTTTTCGACAAGCGTCGGGGAGCAAGAGTTTGGCAGTGGAGGAGGCCCAGGACTTGCATGTCCTTGGCGAAATGGGAGGGGGAGTTAAAGTGTTCAGCCACAGGGCCGTTGGTCGTTCAGTTTCAGTATCCCAGAGTTGTTCCCTGAAACGTTCCACTAGTTGGCGTCCAGTTTCCCGAATGTGGATGAGACCATATTGCGAGCAATGGACATAATCTTATAAATAGATTGCATAAATCTTAGCCTGCCAGAGTTGAAAATTTTAATTAAAGTGGGTGACTGCATGAAACGGTTTGTTGGTCAGATTTGAATCATCATTCAAAATGAGACAATGCCATGAATATCAGCGAACTGCTCTTTTTGTTAAAAACCACAAGTTCTTGATTTATTTTCACAACTTACTGGTATTCACACCTGCACATTCAATGTCAAACTCTGACATCAGAAATGAAATTACAGCATTAATTTTGACTTACAATATTCGAACAAACAAATTAATAGCACACAGTGAATACCAAGTCTGATTAATATGAAATCAAATTTGACCAAAAAAAATAAAATCAAGATGGGAGATAAGAATGGGTGAAGGGCAGAAGGTAAGAAATGCAGCATCCAAGAAGATGCTCCTCCAGAGAGTGTATTGTACCAACTACCACGGCTAAAGATAAACAATCTGATATGATCCTCTGGTTTTAATGTAAACCATAGCCCCAAACACTAGGTACAATTTAAATGAGTTAAAAATGCAAGCCTTGAGCAAATCCAGCCTTACCCCCCGCTTCTTGGAGCTTGGACCTTCCTCCAGTTCCGGGGGGTTGTTGAACCCCTGGGCTCCAGCTGCCACTCCTCCATTGAAGAAGCTTTGGGAAACAAATGCAAAGGCAAGATACAGAACGGAGCACCTTTGCAAATGAAAGCAGCTTACAGAGACATCACATGGTCTTTAGCCATCGACCTCAAGGTTATCTGCCCAGCACACTCACGCAGCACTACACTCCTTCTGTGCTCCCAGCAGCTGGATTGTGGATCAGTTTAAAGTAGGTCCTATATCTCTGACAACATCGGTACATAAGGCAGTGAAGAAAGGTTTCTGCACACTGGCCTTCATCAGTTAGGGAATTGAGTATAGATGTTGGCAAGTTATGTTGTAGTTATACAAGACGTGGATGAGGCTGAACCTGGAATATTGTGATCAGTTTTGGTCCCCTTGGTGTCCTGACTTCTGACTTCTTCAACTCTGTGTTTGTGTTGAACTTGATGGGATACTTTGTGTAACTTAGCATGTTTAAACAGGATCGCTCAGAGGGATTCATTTGAAACTTTTCAGGAGGTGAGCTCAACAAGATTGAAAAATTCAAAATTACTTGGATTTTATTTTAAACTTACATCAGGACCAGTAGTCAGAGACATGTACAACATGGAAACAGACCTTTCGGTCCAAATTGTCCATGCTGACCTGATATCCTAAATTAACATAGTTCTAGTAGTTGTGGGGTGTAGGGGAGGCAATTGCAGTCCAGCAGAAAACAAAAACAGCCCATTTACTCTCCCACTGCTCCCAGTGTCAGAACTGGCAGGAGGTTCAGTCCTGAGGGGTGACCCAAGGTAGCGTCACCGGTGGGATCTGATTGCTGGGAGCGCTGGTGCCCGCGATGGTGCTTCTGCACGTTGCAGGAAAACATGAATCTCTTCCCACACTCGGGCCAACTGAAGGGCCTCTCCCCAGTGTGGACACACTGGTGCTTCAGTAGGGAGGTGGAATTGCTGAAGGTCTTCCCGCACTCAGGGTAGCAAAATGGCCTCCTCCCTCCACTCCCATCCCCCTCCCCCGCGTGTGGACCAGCTGGTGCATCAGCAGTGTGGAGAAGCGGGTAAAGACCTTCCCACATTCGGGGCAGGAGAACAGTTTCTCCCTGGTGTGGACAGACTGGTGCCTCAGCAGGGCTGAGGAATTGCTGACGGCCTTCCTGCACTTAGGGCAACTGAACGACCTCTCCCCCATGTGGGCCAGCAGGTCGGAAGAAAGAGAAAAGCACTTCCTGCACTCGGGGCAGAAGAACGGCCACTCCTCAGTGTGGATCCACTGGTGTCTCAGCAGATGGGAAGAACTGCTGAAGGCCATCTCGCACTTGGGGCAGGAGAACAGCCTTCCCCGGTGTGGACCAACTGGTGTGTCAGCAGGGCAGAGGAATCACTGAAGGCCTTCCCACACTCAGGGCAGCAGAAGGCCCTTTTCCCCTCTGTGGACCCATTGGTGCTTCAGAACCCTTTCAATTTTCACAATATCCTTCTGATAGGAGGGAGACCAGAATTGCACTCAGTATTCCCAAAGTGGTCTAACCAATGTCCTGTACAGCCACAACATAACTTCCCAACTCCAATACCCAGTCAGAGGATTCCGAAAGTTTTTAAAACCCAAAAACAACATACAGGAAAGAATGGAGGACAAACTGAATTTTTGAGAGTCAGCTTGGAAGCATCAATGAGAAATCGGCGGACTGGGTTTATTGGGTACCCGTTCTCCTTAAATACACGATATATATCTTTCTCTTGTGTTCTTATTAGTTTCTCTGTGCTGCAGTGTGTAGTGGCTCGTTGAAATAATGTGCTGATGCAGCTTCGTTTATGGGATGATTGCTTCTGTGGTAAAGTACTTGGTTTGTATGTGTTGTTTTTCTGTAGATGCTAGTTTGAAGTTCCCCATTGACTGTTCGCTCTACTGTGACATCTAAGAATGGCACTTTGTTGTTGTTCTTCTCTTCAACCCAGGAGCCCCCCTCAGGCCATAGTCTCACCACTTGGAACACCAATATACAGACTAGTCAAAAGCTTCCACTGAAGACTAAAACACCAAGTCGAAAGTTCACGCCACTCCATTTACTCCACCCAAGAATTCCTGAACACCAAAGACACTAAGATAGAAGAGGATGGAATAATGCTGTCCTTTGACAAAGCAGCCCTGTTCACATCCATTAACATCAACGCGGCCAAAAAAAAAATTGAAGACACTACTCGAAGAACCAAAGACACAAACACAGCACCAACTTCATCAGCAAAGATAGCACTGTCAAGCTCGTGGAACTGTGCCTTAACCACCCACTTCATATTCAGTAACAAGCCCTACAAACAAATCAACGAAACACCCATGAAACCACCAGTATCAGGATTCCTAGCAGAAGCAATAGTGCGGAGACTCGAACAAACAACCCTTCAAACGATCCAACCCAAACTTTGGGTCCGCTACAGTGATGACACTTTTGTCATCTCGAAGTGAAACAACTTAGAGGAAATCTACAACACCATCACCAATCTCCTTACTGGCATAAAATTCACAAAAGA
Organism: Hemiscyllium ocellatum; assembly: GCF_020745735.1. NCBI lineage: Eukaryota > Metazoa > Chordata > Chondrichthyes > Orectolobiformes > Hemiscylliidae > Hemiscyllium > Hemiscyllium ocellatum. The sequence goes on along the minus strand of NW_026867500.1, from coordinate 320,558 downwards.
GGAGAACAACAACAACGTGCCATTTCTAGATATCACAGTAGAGCTAACAGTCAATGGTAAATTCAAAACAGCGTCTACAGGAAAACAACACACACGAACCAAGGACTTAGTTACAGTAGCAATCATCCCGAAACATACAAACAAGCTTGAGTCAGGACACGATTTCAACGAGCCACGACACACTGCAGCAGCAAGTAACTCTGAAGACCAATAAGTTACTGTAAGCGCATTGAAGGAGAATGGGTAGCCAAAAAATCCACAGACAATTCCTTCGCTGACCGGGAATCGAACACGAGCCAAGGCAGCGAAAGCGCCGAATCCTAACCACTAGACCACCAGGGAGATGCTGATGTGGGCTTCCCTGACCGGAAATCGAATCCAGGCTGCGGTAGTAAGAAGGCTTTCACCTGTGCATCCAACAATGTATTTTCTTGTATCCATTGTTCCCGATGCGGTCTCCTCGACATTGGGGAGACTGGAGACACCTCGCCGAGTCAAGTTGCAGCGCTTGAGGGAACATCTCCAGGACACCCGCACCAATCAACCCCATCGCCCTCTGGTCCAACATTTCAACACCCCCCCCCCCCCCCCCACACACACACACTCTGCCGAGGACATGCAGGTCCTGGGCCTCCTCCATCACCGCTCCCTCCCCACCCGATGCCTGGAGGATGAACGCCTCATCTTCCGCCTCGGATACATTCAACCCCAGGCCATCAATGCGGACTTCACCAGTTTCCTCATTTCCTCTCCCCCCACCTTACCGCAGTTCCGTACTTCCAGCTCAGCGCAGTCCTCATGACCTGTCCTACCTGCCAATCTCCCTTCCCACCTATCCGCTCCACCCTCCTCTAGGACCTGTCACCTCCATCCCCTCCCCCATTCACCTATTGTACTCTTTGCTACCTTCGGCCCAGCACCCCCACCCCAATTTATCTCTCCACCCTGGAGGAATCCTGATGAAGGGCTTTTGCCTGAAACGTCGGTTTTCCTGCTCCTCGGAAGCTCTCTAACCTGCTGTGATTTTCCAGCACCACTCTGATCTAAACTCTGATTTCCAGCATCTCCAGTCCTCACTTTTGCCTAACCAATAAACCCAGTGTGCCGATATCACATCAACAAACTGACACAAGCAGACACAACGTCTGCAGAAACCCGAGCCACATTACTTTACATTAAAGACATCTGGGAAATGATGTCCAGACAACTCAACCCTCTCAGCATCATGGTAGCCCACAAACCTACCAACACACTTAAACAGTGGCTAATGAACCTGAAATACCCGATACAAACAACCAGCAAACGAATGTTATTTACAAAATACCATCTAAGGAAATATCTACATGAACTCTGGCGCACAGTTGTCTGTGACAAGAAATGCTGGGATGAGATAAGGAAGATTTTTTTCAGCCAAAATGAACCGGCACTTAATGGACAGCCATTTAAAATCACCCCTGTCAGTCCAGGATGGAAGATCCGAAGGGATGAACAGTTTTCTTATTTCCTGAAGATTTACAAAGCTGAGACTGGGTTTTGGTGTTTGTTCCCTTTCAGTCCCAGGAGCCACAGTGGTTGGGGCGGTGAGTTGGGGAAAGTGAAATGTGCGCATGAGCAGCGTGTGAGGCTATTTCAGCTTCCCTCCTCTGACAGCGCTGTGACGTGACTCTGATGTTCTCAGGGACACTTACTGACGCGAGACAGTGAAAAGAGTCTCGTTCCTCCAGTTAAGGAATTCAAACCGTATGCCGGCTTCAGGACAATGAGAAAGATTAATTGGGGTGTGTGAAGAAGCTGTGAGCTGCATTTCAAACAGGTAGGTGGAGCCAGATGCATCATCCATTGCGCCCCGGCCCTATGCGGACCTGACACCGCCATGCTGCAGAATTCTGACGTTAACACAGACATGCGCAGCAATGGGAACATTCACAACCTGAACAGCCAAAGATAATCACCGTCACTGCTTCCCTTCCAAATTCCCAACTTTGTGAAGCAGTATCTTTCACTGGCAGATAAAACACATTAATCCTCAGGTGCCTGCTTCATTTCGATCACGACTTCACGCCCCTCACTGTTCTAGTCTAATTTCCAAACACTTGGCTCATAGCCTCAAAAGCAGCCCTGCGGGTATCTGCTTGTTCCAGCCTGACAGGCAGTGGGTTGCAGATTTCCGACCCCTCCACTGATTTGATTCTTAAATAATAAACTGGGGAACAGTCTTCCTTTCTTTTTGAGGACATTTCTCAACTGTAGTCGGCAAGGTTCACACCTGCGTGGGGAAACCGCAATCGATGTCAAATCCATAGTATTAACCACTCGACCCACGAATGAAGACCCACATTGACAGCTTCGTTTCCCATGTCTCTCTGCCTGTGGAGCTGAGAAAGAGTGAATTGTTGCTGGGTTTGTTTGAATCCAATCACTTCACAGGTTTCGAAAGGGTTAAATATCTGCACATGGCGAGTCTGGTTGTTTCATCACGAAAGATGAAATAAACTTTTACTTAAAAACAAATGGAGAAATTGCAGCAAAAACTCAGCAGACCAGGCACCATCGGTGGAAAGAGAATCAGAGACAATATTTCAGAACTCTGTTTTCTCCCACAGGTACTGCCAAACCAGCTGAGTTTCTCCAGCAGTTCCTCTTTCTGTCTCGGATTCTCAGCATCCGCAGTCCTTTACGTTAGAAATTAAATCAATTCAGCCTCATGTGCAGGAAGGAGAATCCTTTCAATTTCACAAAAAATTGGCACAGATTTCAAGGCATTTAGAAAAAAAGTAAAAGTGACATTAGGAAGAACATTTTCTTGTCCCTATCTGACCGTGACAAAGAGGCAGATTCAAGAACACAAAAGGGAATTCATGGTCATGTCCTAGGTAACAATTCCTGATGAAGGGCTTATGCCCGACACGTCGAATTTCCTGTTCCTTGGATGCTGCCTGACCTGCTGCGCTTTAACCAGCAGCGCATTTTCAGCTCTAGGTAACAATCTACATTGACTAGATTCTCTACCTTCGGCCCAGCAAGTCCACACCAACCGTCCGAAGACTAACCCACCCAGACCCATTCCCCTACCCTACCGATATTTACCTCGATTAATACACCTAACAGCATGGCCAAATCACCTGACCTGCTCATCTTTGGATTGGGGAAAGTAACCAGAACATCCGGAGGAAGCCCACGCAGGTTCTTCCCTCGCTTTGGGCCCTATCCTTATCTAGCATTTACTGCGGCCGCCTTCCTCCCACCCTCTCTTCTGCATATAAACCGACATTTTCCTAATCAACACCAGTTCTGTGGAAGGGTTACCGGCAACTACTGTTTTTGCTTCTGATATACAGCATCTGGTATTTTTTAGCTTGTTATTGAGAGAGACTTGGAAATTGTTTCGAGAGACAGGGGAGAGAGGGAGAGAGACAGAACAGACATTAATCGTTGATCTCCGTTGTTACTCACAACGTAAATTCGTTGCAGTCCGGTCACTTCCCTTAATCCTGAATAATATGCACCAGATGCGCTTAGGTTTGCAGTGTAACGGCAGCGCGTCTGCCTCTCACCGCGGAGGTCGTGTGTTCAAATCGAGTCCGGCTCAATTTCCTGCGTTTCAAATCAAGAAGGGAGTTTTCTCTCTCCGGATGTTTGTTGAGTTTAGTCTTCTTTCTGGAAACTTTCGGTCACACGTGAAGCTTTGTTGTCAGTTTATTTCTGAACACTGTGTCAGAGAGATGGTGTGCCTATTGTTTGGGTAAATGCTCAGCTCCCCCCAGTGTGAGAAGTAAAACACAGACTGTTCATCACGGGCTTTGAACAGAGCCGCCTCCCACTGGGCAACCGCTTCATTCAGTTAGTGACGATGCCGTGTGAATAGCATTTTACCGGTACTTTTACAACATAGAGACTCCCAGCTTTATGTTTCAATCTATCAAGAGGTCCCAGCCCCTCCTGTTGTAGCCGAATGACAGCAAGTTCAGATAGAGATGTTTTCCACCAACAGCAAATCCTTTCCTCTCACTGGACACAGTTAAAGTGATCTTTATTCAACAGCAGGAGCGGAAATCACTGTTTGACGGCTCCTGTCCACATTAGCGTGAGACTGAGGTTTATAAACTGCGTCAGTAAAATCCATTGGTGGATATTTATTTGGTTCAATCCGCTTTTTGCCATGTGTAATTCAACGGGAGAATGTTGCTGTGTGAAACAGCGTGAGGAATTACTGCAGAGCCACCTGCGCATGGAACACACTGTAAGTGATGTGTTTCACCTTCACCAGTTTATTCCCATCTCAGAGAAGAGAGGTTTGATGATTCACATCATAGCAGGTCGACTGAGAACAGGAGAAGAACACTCAGATTTTATAGAACATAGAACATAGAACATTACAGCACAGTACAGGCCCTTCGGCCCTCTATGTTGCTCCACCCTGTCATACTAATCTGAAGCCCATCCCACCGACACTATTCCATGTACGACCATATGCCTGTCCAATGACGACTTAAATGTACATCAACTTGGCGAATCCACTACCATTGCAGGCAAAGCATTCCATCCCCGTACTACTCTCTGAATAACGAAACTACCTCTGACACCTGTCTTATACCTATCTCCCCTCACTTTAAAGTTGTGTCCTCTCGTGTTTGCCGTTTCCATACTTGGAAAAAAGCTCTCCATGTCCACCCTATCTAATTCTGTGATTATCTTGTATGTCTCAAACAAGTCACCTCTCAACCTTCTTCTCTTTAACGAGAACAGCCTCAAAGCCCTCAGCCTTTCCGCGTAAAACATTCCATCCATACCAGGCAACATCCTCGTAAATCTCCTCTGCAACCTTTCCAAAGCTTCGACATCCTTCTTATAATGCGGTGACTACAACTGTACACATTACTCCAAGTGTGGCCGTACCAGAGCTTTGTAAAGCTACAGCATAACATCCTGGTTCCGGAATTCAATCCCTCTATTACTAAAGGCCAAAACACTGTATGCCTTCTTGACAACCCTGTCAATCTGGGTAGCAACTTTCAGGGATCTATGCACATGGACACCGAGATCTCTCTGCTCATCTGCACTCCCAAGAATCTTACCATTAGCCCACTACTTTGCATTCCGATTACTCCGTTCAAAGTGTATAACTTTAGGGCCTGAACTCCCCCATGTCCTTGACCCCTACCACACAAACGACTCCTTGTTATCACCTCGTCTGCTATGACACACTACGTATTGTTAACCTCTAACAGTCTCCATTAACAGTTATTCGCCCTCTCACGTGGATCGTTATTCACTCCTACGACCTTCCTATTGTTCTCTCCCTGAGCTGGCGGCAAACACAGCAATGTACATTGGAGATTCTGAGCCAGCTGAAACTTACTCAGTGTGAAATACAATCCACATTGCTCCAAAATTGCAAGCAGCAAAGCGTTTCCAGAACTTCTGCTTGTCATTCTGTCCCCGGGGCGACCATGTTTGTCTCATCCCCAGGAACTGGACTATCGCCACTGGTGGATAATTAAACCAGTTTATTTCTACTTGCACGTTGTTCTGGGGGGTGGGGAGGGGTGTACGGTCGTGGGGGGAGGGGCGTATAGAGTCCATTCGCTCTTCTGCTCTCTCTCTCTCTCTCACTCTGAAACCCTTGGGGTGAGAGGTGCCAGTTGCATTAATGCAGGGAACATGAACAGCTTTGATTGTGAACTTTCTCCAAAGGTCTGTTATCGGAGAGATAGAAAGATGCTGTGCTGGCAGGACAGAAAGAAATGGACACCGAGGACTCTTCGCCCAGGTAAATTCACATTGTTGTGCAGCCTTCTTGGTGTTCAGAAATCGTCTTCACGCAGCAATCTTACGGAAAGTCTATTGCAAAGTGGGCATCACTTTCTTTGTTGCTACCGCGCAGCAGTTAACATCTGAGCCCCAAATGTCCCAGATGAAGAGAATCCGAGTGAAACCTTCACTCACTGAGAGTCCTCCCCATGGCCCTGAGCTGAGGGACTGCAGGCAATGCAACATGGAAGGGACGGTTAAAAATGAACCAGTTTTGCTCCCTCAGCCTCTCTGTGCCAGAGACAGGCAGTGGGACGGCATAAACACGTAGCACCATTCTCGCGCAGACATAAGCAGTTCAGCCCATCGGGTCCACAGCGACTGTCTGTCACTTGTCTCTCTCTCTCTCTGAGGTTATTCACAATCCTTGGTATCCGCCCTAATAGTGGGGGAACTGTGTCTGAGTCGTGATGCGGTTTTTGACATACTTGTCATTCACGTCTGAACCAGGGTGGCGAATTACTGCAGGGAATGGACGAAACCGCAAGACACGTGTTTCAACTTGACCAGCTGATTGGCATCGCAGAGAACTGGTTTTGCGATTCAGTTCAGAGAAAAGCGACAAAGAACAGAATGCCATGGAGATCACTAAAACCACGCCCCTTGAATGGAGTGGATTTGGAGTGACTCGATATTTGGACACTCGGCAAGGCGTTGCAAAGGCAGAAAACAGCACCGATCCAAAGGAAAGCAGCTCGAGGTGAGAATAAACAATAACAGAGAAAGGACTCGATTCATCGACCTCTGGATTATGGGCCCAGCATGCTCCCGCTGCGCCACTCTGCTGCCACGTTTGAGCCGCTGCCCACAGAACACTTCAGGTTTTCATCTGGCACGCAGCATGCACGTTCGAGACTGATGTCAAAGACCTCCACTGCTGTCGTGTAATATGCTGTTTCGCAGACGGATGGAGGCTGTGTAAATAGAAACGTTTTTACTAAATTCCCACATTCTGTTGGTCGAACTGTGATTTCACACTGAATCACAACAAGCGTCGCAGCGCAGACGGAGGCCATGCGGCCCACCTTCGCTCTGCTGGTTCTATACTTAAGTCAACGTGTGTCTCTATTCGTTTCATTCTCTCGCCTTCTCAGCGTAAATCTGCACATCTGAACGTGACCACCGAATTCCCTTTTGTGTCCATTGAATCTTCCTCTTTGTCAATGTCCGGAAGGGACTTACTGACACTAACCACTCCCTGTACGAAAACGTTCTTCCTCCTGTCACTTTTACTTTGTTTCCTGGTGACTTTAAAATTCTGCCGATTAGTTGTGGATCCTTTCAGGTGTGGGAGCATTTTCACAACATTATTTCCTATTTCTCGGTCCCTCACGACTTGGAAAACTTTGGTTCTCCGAGGAGAGCTGTCCCAATTTTCCAATCTACCTTCATTGCTGACATTCCCCAAACACCGCACAGCTCACGTCAACCTGTTCCACACTATCTCCAACCATTTCACTTCCCCGTTTTCTGCCTTGTCCGTACTCCAGACAGCCCAACCTCGTTTCACCAAGGTGCTTTTTGAGAAAATTAATCAGGCAGTTTTGCACAAGTCAAGTTTAAAAAATTCTCGGGTTTGTCCGCGATTTGAGCCCTGGACCTCTCGCAACGCATCACAGTAACACACCCTAAGCGAGAATCATACACCTAGACCAACGAGCCAGAGAGCCAGCACGCGCCTAATGCCCCACAGCACTTGAGTGAGCTGAGACGTGCTCACTATGAAATACATTTGAGATTGTTCTCAGAATTGCAAGCGGCAAAGAGTTTCTCGAACAGCTGTTTCTCATTCAGTCTCCCTGCTCTGTTTGTCACGTCCCCAGGAACCGGGCTCTCTCCACTGGCAGATAATTCAACCATTTTGTTTGAAACTCTTCTATGACACCCGAGCGGCCTGTGACAAGTATTGCCCTCCTCACCATAGGATACAGAGAACAGGAGAAGACCACGCAGATCTCCACGAGTGGAACAACTCGACTGTGCACATTGGGCCAGTATATCGCTGTGAAATATTTATGCCCAAGCTTTTTTCGGAAGCAGATGAGAAGGCAAGGTGCAGAACAGAGCGCTGTTATACGGGAAAGCTGCTAAAGACGACATTGAGTGAATAGGAGAGAATGGGTTATGGTCCCAACACGCACCCGTTGTGCCGGGGGTTACACTTCGGGTCCACTCTTCCTTCACTCGCAACACCCCACACCCACCTCCCATAGTGCCAGGTCACTTTCGCCTGCAACCGCCGAATGCGTAACACCTGCCCATTTACCTGCTCCCTCCTGAATATCCAAGGGCTCAAACATACCTGCCAGGTGAAGCAGCACTTTTGCCACAACCTAGTCCACTGCATTCGCTGCTCACAGTGTCGTTTCCCCATTGTAGCATGAAGCATAAACTGGGTGACTGCTTCGCAGAACGTCCCGGTTCTGCCCGCAGGAAAAAGGCCCTGACCTTGCGGTTGCCTGCCACTTTAACACATCACCCTGTTCCCTGGCCAACATCTCTGTCACAGGCCTGCAGCAGTGTTCTAGCTCCAGATGAAAGAACAACACCTCATTTTCCACTTGGAGACCTCACAGCCCTCCATTCTTCAATATCGAGTTCCATAACTTTAGAGCCTGAACACCCCCATGTCCTTCACCCCTATCAGAAATCGTCTTCAAGCAGCAATCTTACTGAAAGTCTATTGCAAAGTGGGCATCGCTTTCTTTGTTGCTACCGTGCAGCAGTTAACATCTGAGCCCCAAATCACTGTTCTGTTCTAGGAGAAAGTGAGGACTGCAGATGCTGGAGATCAGAGCTGAGAATGTGTTGCTGGAAAAGCACCGCAGGTCAGGCAGCATCCAAGGAGCTGTAGATTCGATGTTTCGGGCCTAAGCCCTTCTTCAGGAATGTGGAAAGTGTGTCCAGCAGGCTTAGATAAAAGGTAGGGAGGAGGGCCTTGGGGGAGGGGCGTTGGAGATGCGATAGTTGGCAGGAGGTCAAGGTGAGGGTGATAGGCTGCAGTGGGGTGGGGGGCGGAGAGGTCAGGAAGAAGATTGCAGATTCGAAAGGTGGTGCTGAGTTCGAGGGATTTTACTGAGACAAGGTGGGGGAGGGGAAATGAGGAAACTCGAGAAATCTGAGTTCATCCCTTGTAGTTGGAGGGTTCCTAGGCGGAAGATGAGGCGCTCTTCCTCCAACTGTCGTGTTGTTATGGTCTGGCGATGGAGGAGTCCAAGGACCTGCATGTCCTTGGTGAGTGGGAGGGGGATTTGAAGTGTTGTGCCACAGGGTGGTTGGGTTGGTTGGTCCGGGTGTCCCAGAGGTGTTCTCTGAAACGTTCCGCAAGTAGGTGGCCTGTCTCCCCAATATGGAAGAGGCCACATCGGGTGCAGCGGATGCAATAGATGATGTGTGTGTGGAGGTGCAGGTGAATTTGTGGCGGATGTGGAAGGATCCCTTGGGGACTTGGAGAGAAGTAAAGGGGGAAGTGTGGGCGCAAGTTACCTTGGAGAGAAGTAAGGGAGGAGGTGTCGGCGCACGTTGTGCCTACACCTCCTCTCTTACTTCTCTCCAAGGCCCCAAGCGATCCTTCCATTTCCGACACAAATTCACCTGCACCTCCACACACATCATCTATTGCATCCGCTGCACCCGATGTGGCCTACTCTATATTGGGGAGACAGGCCACCTACTTGCGGAACGTTTCAGAGAACAGCTCTGGGACACCCACACCAACCAACCCAACCATACTGTGGCTCAACACTTCAACTCCCCCTCCTACTCCACCAAGGACATGCAGGTTCTTGGACTCCTCCATCGCCAGACCATAACAACACGACGGTTGGAAGAAGAGCGCCTAATCTTCCGCCTAGGAACCCTCCAACCACAAGGGATGAACTCAGATTTCTCCAGTTTCCTCATTTCCCCTCCCCCCACCGTGTCTCAGTCAAATCCCTCGAACTCAGCACCGCCTTCCTCACCTGCAATCTTCTTCCTGACCTGTCCGCTCCCACCCCACTCCGACTCATCACCCTCACCTTGACCTCCTTCCACCTATCGCATCTCCAACGCCCCTCCCCCAAGTCCCTCCTCCCTACCTTTTATCTTAGCCTGCTGGACACACTTTCCTCATTCCTGAAAAAGGGTTGATTCTCCTGTTCCTTGGATGCTGCCTGACATGCTGCGCTTTTCCAGCAACACATTTTCAGCACAGTTCTGTTCTAGCCCTGTGAGCGAAACCTGGATCTGAAGGAATAAAAGGGACATTCACAACATCGATCTGAAATTAGATGCGTGACAACAAAAAGAGCCATCATTAACAGTTGGCTTTTGAACTGGAGAAGGTTTCTCGTGAAATTAGCTTGCGGGTTGAGGTATGCAAGGTGAAGATCATTTAGATAAAACACGGAAATGCTTTCCTCCTTAGCAGACAGTGAAAGGAGTACAAGACGCAAATTATTCATTTTCGATGAGTGATAGAGAGGACTGGGAAGATTAGTATTATAAACTGTGAACAACAAAGGGTCATCCAACCAATCGGAGACAATGGGCGGGGAGATCGTGTTGCTTGCCCCAAGACAATGGAAAGGTGGGTTTTTTAAAAAAAAGTTTCAATGGAGACTATTTTTGAATTTTTCAATCTTTTTCGAAATGTTATTCCAGACCTCTGGAAGGCTAGAACATTGGAAAACTTTCAAACATAAAGAAAGGTATATTCACAAATGAACAAAGGGAAATTACGACAGAAACCTAGCACAAAACACCAAAAAGTGTAGCAAAAGCTTCTGTTGGTACGCTGAAGGGAACAGACTCACTAAAGTAAACGTTGGTCCCTTGGAAGATGAAACCGGTGTCTTAAGAGGGGGGGAGCACTGAAATGGCAGAGATGCTAAGTCAATACTTTTCCTCAGTTTTCAAGTTGGAGGACAATAGTACCATTCCTATTGGAACGGACAAGTCAGAGGCTACAGAAACAGTAAAACTTAAACAAGCAACGTCGATAGGGAAAAGGTACACAGCACACTGTTAAGATTGAGAGCGGACAAGTCCCCTGGGCCTGATGGCCTACATCCCAGGGTACCATATGGACTTCAGTAAGGAGTCTGACAAATTTCCCCAAGGAAGATTGGTTAGCAAGGTTAGATATCATGGAATAGAGGGAGAACTAGCCATTTCGATACAGAACCGGCTCAAAGTTAGAAAACAGAGGATGGTGGTGAAGGGTTGCTTTTCAGACTGGAGGCCTGTGATCAAGGATGGGTTCTGGGTCCACTACTTGTTGTTATTTATATAAATGATGTGGATGTCAATATAGGAGGTACAGTAAATAAGTCTGCAGATGACACCAAAATTGGAGGTATAATGGACAACAAAGCTGGTTAGCTCAGAGCATAACAGGAGTTTAATCAGATGGTCCAGTGGGCTGAGGAGTAGCAGACGAAGTTTAATTTCGATAAATATGAGGTGCTGCATTTCGGAAAAGCAAACCAGAGGAGGACTTCTGTATTGAATGGTAAAGTCTGAGGGAGTGTTCCTGAACAAAGACACTTTGGAGTGCAAGTTCATAGTTCCTTGAAAGTAGTCACAGGTAGACAGAATAGTCAAGAAGGCATTTGGTGTGCTTTCCTTTTATTGGTCAGAGTATCGAGTATAGAAATTGGGAGGTGATGTTGCTGCTGTACAGGACATTGGTTAGGCGACTTTTGGAATGTTATGTGCAGTTCTGCTCTCTTTCCTATTGGAAGTTGGTTGTGAAACATGAAAGGGTTCAGAAAAGATTTACAAGAATGTTGCCAGGGTTGGAAGATTTGAGCTATCGGGAGAAGCTGAATAAGTTGGTGCTGTTACCCCTAGCACATTGGAGACCATGGGTGACCTTATAGAGATTTATAAAATTATGAAGGGCATTGATAGGATAAACAGACAAGGTATTTTCCCTGAATTGAGGGAGTCTAGAACTAGATGGCATACATTTACGGTGAGAGGGGAAAGAAATAAAAGGGACTTCAATGACAACATTTTAACGCAGAGCATGGTGCGAGTATGGAATGAGCTGCTTGAGGAAGTCATGGAGGCTGGTATAATTACGACACTTTAAAGGCATCTGGACGGGTACATGAATAGGAAGGGTTTAGGGGGATATGGGCCAATTCCGAGCAAACGGGACTAGACTGTTTAGGATAACTGGTCAACATGGATGAGTTGGACTGAAGGGTCTCTTTCCATGCTGTAATTTGTGTGACACTGTGGAATTCTCTGCCCAAGGGAGCAGATGAGGCAGCTTCATTAATTATATTCAAGACACAGTTGGATGGGATATTGCATGTAGGGGAATTAAGGGTAGATGGAATAATGCAGGTAGGAGGAGCTGAGCTCATGGATAGATCAGCCATCATCTGAATAAACGGTGGAGCAGGCTCGATAGGCCAAATAGCCGACTCCTGCTTCTATTACTATGAACCGACAGCTTTGTATTTCCCATGGCGAACCTATCTAACCTGCACATCCCTGGACATGATGGGCAATTCCAAATCAAGGCAGGTGAGCAATGTAGTAATGTGGAAAGTGAATGTCAGAGAACAATAGAAAGGGACAAGGGGAATAAATGTACCACCAATAAATGCTGCATTGAAAAGATCACAAAAATTGAAACTAAAGACTGTGTCTGCACTGGAAGAAAAGTGAACGAATTGACTGAAGAAAATAAGTGTGATCTGAGACTCCTTACAGAGATGTTGTTTTACGATGACAAGGATTGGATCCTGAATATTGAGGGTACGTGCCATTCAAATCAGTTGGGAAGTTCGGTAAAGGTAGAGGGTTGGCAATGCAAATCAAAGCACTGATAACATGGTAGTCTGGTGACAGCTTGGATTACAGGTCCTGATTTCTCTGTCCTCTGTTGGTCTCCCTGTTCCCACAGAAGTAGGTGTTGTCTGTTCTCAGTTCAACTGGATTTCTATTGAAGCTTTGACACCCCCCGCCCACCACCCCGCCCGCCCAACCGCACCCCCCACACCGGCCTTTTACACCTTCCCGAACAATAAAACATTCAGTCGATCAAGGCCCAACCCACAATCTCCCAGCCTGTCAACCATCAGACAGAGAGTGTCAACATGGCGGGAAATAAAACAAGCAAAGTGAAAATGTGAAAATCATTGTCCTCAAGTTTCTCTCTGAGATTCGCACTGCCTTTACCTGCCCAACACCCAAGTCTAGATACTTGGAACTCGGGCACAATTAAATAATGAGAAGTTCAAATCCATTATGTCCAAATCACACTGCAAACACTCCAGCACCATTTCCAAACCGAAACATCGATTCTCCTGCTCCTCGGATGCTGCCTGACCGGCTGTGCTTTTCCAGCACCACACTCTAGAATCCAACTGCAGGGGTCTGAAGTCTGGAACTCAGAATGGCACAATTAGTTATAGCAAATAGATGCTAAAGATGTTCAGGTCCCATGTATGAGTAAGGTTGAGGGGTGCAGCTTAACAGTCGCAGTAAACTACAAATCACCAAAATTATCATGGGAATGAGACAGAGATCAGAAAGACTCACCACATGACTCCAGTCAAACATTCAAACATTACTCGAGGAAAAGCCTGGAAATGCCACACCGCCACCCTCCGTCCCCCCCCAAGCCGCCCATCAGGGTGGCGCGGTGGCTCGGGCGGTGGTTCCCGCCTCGGGCAACTGTCTGTGTGGAGTTTTCACATTCTCCCCGTGTCTGCGTGGGTTTCCTCCGGGTGCTCCGGTTTCCTCCCACAATCCAAAACTGTGCAGGTTAGGTGAATTGGACATGCTAAATTGCCCATAGTGTTAGGTGGGTTAGCCAGGGTAAATGTAGGGGAATTGGTCTGCGTGGGTTGCTCTTCGAGGGTTGGTATTGGGCCGAATAGCTTGTTTCCACACTGTAGGCAATCTCATCTAATCTGTGAGAGGAGTTTCTCCGAACCATCACTGTCAATATTGGACTGAAATTGACATATTCTCCCTTCGGCTTCCGGATCATCAGTGCGCATGTTCCCAACTCCAGCCCATGTGCCTGTAAGCGTGCATTGCGCGTGCTCGTGCGACTCCTGCATTAAGAATGGAGTGTGATCACATTTGCATGCCATGTTGGGTAAAATATATGCCATGGAAGACCGTGATTTTACATCAGACAGAGCGATTATAGATTGGTCGCTGAAAAAAGTTCGAAATTAATAAACATGGAAATTTTCTGAAAGGTAGCTAGATTCAAGGAAGGGTTTTATAGACTGGAATCTAATCAAGAGACGGGGTTTGTTAACTGGCAGAATAACACAATCAGAAGTGAGCTACAGACGGAAATTTGATCGAGGGAATCAGGATGATTACATCCAGTATAACAGAAAACTGAGTGTGTAATACAGGCTATAATCCAATTGAGGGGTTCGGGATAGTTTGTATATAGAATAACATACTCGGGAATGAATTACAGACTGGAACCTAATCAAGAGGATCGTTGTGATTTATATAGAGAATAACGTACGCAATAGTAAATTATATCCTGGAATCTCATCAAAGCACCTTGATGCTACACTGCATCGAATGCAGCCTTGAGGTCAAGGGCTATCCATCTCATTTCACCTCTAGGATTAAGCTTTTTTGTCCATGTTGTAACCAAGGCTAGAATGAGATCAATACCTGAGTGAGCCTGGTGGTACCCAAACTGGTCACCCAGCAGCTCATAGCTGAGAGGATGTTATTCGATATGTTACATACCTTTATCGATAATTGAGAGTATACTGATAGGACGAAAAATCCTGAGTTGGATGGGTACTGCTACTTGTGCACAGGCAATCTGGCAAATTTCCAGATTTTTGGGTAGATGCCAATGTTGTAACTGCACTGAAGAGCTGAGAAAACTGAATGCAGTTTGTATTACACTCAGAGCAAGTGAATGATCTCCCCCTAGTGTGAGCTCATTGATGTGTCAGCAGAAGTGAATTCTTTTACACACTCTCACCAGAATGAATGTGTTGATGTATCAGCGGGCAGTTGGACTATCTGAATCCCTTTTCAAACTCTGAGCAAGTAAATAATTTATCTCCAGTGTGAACTCGCTGATGTCGCAACAAGTTTGATGTCCGTGCAAATTCCTTCCCACATACAGAGCTCATAAACAGCTGTCCCGAGTGTGAACTCGGTGGTGCACAGTGAGATTGACTGACTATGTGAAACACTTTCCACAGGAGGTTCAGCTAAACGGTATCTCCTCAATGTGATAAGCAATTTTTTCTGGAAGCTGGAATACACTGTGAATACCTTTCCACGTGGAGATCCGGCAAAAGCTTATTTCCAGTGTGACTGTATCAATCAATTTCCAGCTAGACAGGGTAACTACAATCTCTTCCCATAGTCTCCACATTTACATGGTGTCATCATAGTGTTGTCCAGGACAAATGATCAATGCAATGTTATGAAGTGGAAATCATGTATTGTCAGTTTAAGGTAGAGAGTGCTTTTCTCAACTTAAAGTACAGCTACAGCTGCAAGCAAAAAGTCGGGCTGTTTCAAATGTAGCAATTGGTTGTTAAATGGATACCTGTGTTCTGTTTGATGTTTTGACAACAATTCAAATTTAATTAATTTAATCTATGCCCAGGATACCAGAAGACAATTAGATTTGAATTTTATTGTTTTGATCCCTGGAAATCAATCAAATAAGAAATTAATGTGTTCTTTGGGGGATATAAACTCGGCATTTTGAAAGTTAGTGGGAGAGCAACTGCCGATCTAATACTTTGCTCTCAGAGAAATTGAAAACACTCTCCATCAAAGGTACCTGTTCACGTGAAACATACAGTAAAAAGAAGAGCATCCAGGAAGATCAGAAGGTAGAAAAGTGAATACATCAATGAAGAGTAGACTGTGTGGCCTTGAGATTAAGTTAATGTGATGTTTAATAAATATGTTATTAGAATAGCATATTAAGTTGCGTCGAGTTGGGGTCAGATAGTAAGTAGTTATTTCCCCTCCCCCCACCTTTTCTCAGTCCCAACCCTCAGACGCAGCACCGCCTTCTTGACCTGCAATCTTCTTCCCGATCTCTCCACCCCCATCCTTTTTTTTTTAAGATTACTTACAGTGTGGAAACAGGCCCTTCGGCCCAACAAGTCCACACCGACCCGCCGAAGCGCAACCCATCCATACCCCTACATATACCCCTTACCTAACACTACGGGCAATTTAGCATGGCCAATTCACCTGACCCGCACATCTTTGGACTGTGGGAGGAAACCGGAGCACCCGGAGGAAACCCACACAGACACGGGGAGAACGTGCAAACTCCACACAGTCAGTCGCCTGAGGTGGGAATCGAACCCAGGTCCCTGGCGCTGTGAGGCAGCAGTGCTAACCACTGTGCCACCGTGCCGCCCACTTTCTCTGGCCTATCATCCTCAACTTAACCTCCTTCCACCTATCGCATTCCCAACGCTCCTCCACCAAATCCCTCCTCCATACCTTTTATCTTAGACTGCTTGGCACCCCCACTCATTCCTGAAGAAAGGATTATGCCCGAAACGTCGATTCTCCTTCTTCTTTGATGCTTCCTGACCTGCTGCACTTTTTCAGCAACACATTTTTAAACTCTGATCCCCAGCATCTTCAGTCCTCACTTTCTCCTAGTAATGTTTCACGGTCAGTATTTGAGTGACTTTCGCACAAATTGCTGGATTCAAAGAACTCCATGGTGACCCAATGGTTAGCACTACTGCCTCTCAGCTCTGGGGACCTGGGTTTGATTCCAGACTCGGGTGACTGCGTGGAGTTTGCACTTTCTTCATGTGTCTGTGTGGTTTCCTCTCGGTGCTCGTGTTTCCTCCCACAATTCAACGATATATGGGTTTGGGCGGTTGGCCATGCTAAATTGCCCATAATGTGCAGGGATGCGCAGGCTGGGTGGGTAAGCCATGGGGAATGCAGAGATATGCGATGGGTCTGTGTGGGATGCTTTTAGGAGGATTGGTGTGGATTCAAACGGCCTGCTTCCACACAATAAGATTTTTATGATTCTTAACTCCTTTCATTACCTTAAACAGTGCGATTTCTCAATCTCTAATTTTTCCTGATTTAAGTTTGTTTTACAGAGAATCACAGAGACACATTTATCAGCGAGAATTCCAAGCAAATATCTTGTCAGGATCTTAGAGTGAGTCAATTCACCAGGATTTGAAAACCATTAGATTGTCAATGCTTGTCTGTGGGAAACGTTTGCAAACATCAGTGTACCCAGTGACAAATAGACAAGTCCTGCACGAGTTCCACAGATTGAATAGCATCCCACCAATCACAGCAGGGAGAGATTGTATCACCACAGTGGCTCAATCCCAGCCTCAGGCGACTGTCTCTGTGGAGAGTCCACATTCTCCTGGGGTCTGCGTCAGCTCCATCTGGGTTCTCCAGTTTCCTCTCCCAATTCAAAGATGGGCAGGTTAGGTGATATGGCCATGTAAAATTTTCAATCGTGTTCAGGAATGTGTAGGTTAGGTACATTAGTCAAGGGTAAATGTTCAGTAATGGGGTAAGAGAATAGGTCTGGATGTCTTTATCCCCAGAGGGTTGGTGTGGACTTGTGGACTGTAGAGATTCAATAAGTCTATTAACCCTGTCCTGTGTCTGGGGATGAATCAGCTGATCGCCCAATATGGAGAGACATGCTCTACACCACAGAAACAATGGAAATGTGCAAACTGTGGGAAGCGATGCAAATGTCTATACCTGCTGGAAATTCATTGATGCAGTCACGCTGGAGATAAGTCATTCATCTGCTGTTTGTGGGAAGGGATTCACTCAATCACCCGTCCTTGAGAAACAAGAATGCACTCAGTGGGGAGAGGCCATTCATCTGCCCTGAGTGTGGGAAGAGATTCAGTGTCTCATCCTACCTGCTGATGCACCAGTGAGATCACGCTGGCGAGAGGCCATTCCCCTGCTCTGATTGTAACAAGGCATTCTCTGTTATCAACCTCTAGGCAGACCAACTGGTAACTGGTTAACACTGAGAGATCTTTCAAATGCTCACTTTGAGAGAAAAGCTTTAAATACAGAGATGAAATGCTGATACATGAGTACGTTCACACTGGGGAGAGGCCATTCCCCTCTCTGTGTGTGGGAAACGTTTTGTCCATTCAAAAAAACCTTCTGAAACCCCAACGATTACACACTGGTAAGAAGCTGTTACCTGCTGCTTTTCTGGGAAAGCATTCATTCAGTCATCCCAACTTCTGAGTTCACACCTGACTCAGGCAGCTGTGTGCTGCTGCTGCTGCTGTTTTCAGTAAAATTCTGATGGATCTCCCTGCCCCCACCCCGCCCCCCGCCCCGCCGTCCCCCGCGGCAGGAGGACCAGGAAACAGATGCAGTGGAACAGGGAAATGTGGCGCTTGTGATGTCACATGGGTAGGCCAGCAGAAGGCGGCAGTGTGTTACTGTACTTCTCACAGAGAGAGAAACTCTGTCTTTGAAAGAATGAATTATAAACGTGATCAATCAAAGTTTGTCCCATTGCAGGCAGAGCTAGGCACACACCAACACGCACAGGCGCAAAATCAGATTCACAGACAGATATAAAGAAACTTTCAGACACACACGTCCGGGACAATGTGTGCCACTGCAGACAGAGTTTGTCATTCATACACAGACAGATACACTCAAACTTCCCTCCAATATAATCTGTGTCCCATTGCTTGCAGAGATAGTCACATCAACACAGAAAAACAGACATTAACACAGAGATGGAAGCGCAATATGGTCAGAGTGAGATACAGAATCACTGACTTTTACAAACATGTCCAGAGATATACTCAGACAATGTTGTGTTCAGCTGTGTGAAAATCCTTGTTTCCTTTTGAAATACATTTGTGTCCTTTGGGTGCAGAAGCCCGTGTTTTGTTGTCTAAATGAAAGTGTGTTGTGGCTGCTGCTGGTTTGAAATTGCAGCTTTGTCTCTGTGTGGATTTTAAGTCTGTAATCTGTGTGAGGTGAGGAGGTGGGGGGAAGAGGAGAGGGACAAACTGACAGGTAGTTTGAACTAAACTATTGAATTGCTGCTTTCTCTTACACCACCCCCACTTCTTCACAATTCATAACTTGCAATGCTCCATCCCTGGGTGAGGTATACTTTGGGTAGAAGAGCTGCGTTTTGGGAACAGAAGGATCTTTAAGTCATAGACCTGAAGGTATTTAAAGCTGGTCCTGTCAGCCAGAGTTCCCCTTGCCATGTGGATGGAGCAGGAGGTCAGTATCAAAAGGTTTCTGTGTGTGTGTGTGTGTGTGTGTTTGTGTGTGTGTGTGTGTGAATGAGTGTGGGTACTGTAAGAGTCTCAGTGTCAGTTTTGATCGATTAACCACCGTCCGTCACCCCCACACCGTCTCTGAACCATCCAGACTGACGTAGATTCTAGGAGCAGGGTCTGTCTCTCATGGATGAGAGGTAGTGTATGAAACCATAGAGAAAGCTGGGACCCACTGGAATTGTATCCCTTCCTCAGTCTCTGAGAAACTTTCCTTAACTTCCGTTTTTCTGACTTTTCTCCCTTTTCTCGCTCACTCTCTGTCTCTCATTATTCTTGTCTTCCACTCCCATCCGTCTGTCCTATGGGTTCAGGAACATAATTGTTTGAAGTTTGCGTCACCTACTAATCCTGATCACTCCCTGTACGAAAACATTCTTCCTAATGTCACTTTTACTTCTTTTCCTCGTGACTTTAAAACTCTGCTGAATCGTTATCCATCCTTTCGGGCGTGGGAGCACTTGCACTGCATTATTCCTGTGTCTAGATCCTCATGGCTTGAAAAACGTCAACCAGGCCAGCTTTCAACCTACTGTTCTCCAAGGAGAACTGTCCCAACTTTCCAACCTACCTTCATTGCTGACAATCCTCATACACGGCACCATTAACGTCAACCTGTTCAGCGCTGTCTGCAATCACTTCACTTCCCCGCTTCCTGAAGTTTCACGCTCACAATTGAGCAATAATGCAGCTGGAGGATTCATTCAGAGTCGGACTGCGCGGGCGAACCATGTGCAATGTCTGTTTTCACTTTGAACAAGTGTTTCCTTTTCCCATGTTTACTGTAACGGGAGCTCGTCCCCATCCCGACTTCAGGCAGTCCGATCTCGTTGCATAAATGGGCTTTTTGAGAAAATTGCGCCGCGGTTTCTGCACAAGACAGCTTCAGAAATGAGGACTCGTCCAGGATTCAAACCCGGGATCTCTCGCAAATCCAACCACCTGCAGGCCCGAAGCAAGAATCATACCTCTAGACCAACGAGCCACAAAGCGCCCACGTCCGCCCCTGCCTTTATACCTGACGCTCCGAGCGCCCTCCCCTGACGCAGCTGAAACTTGCTCAGTGTGAAATATGTTTGAGTTGCTCCAAAAATCGCAAGCAACAATGAGATTCCAGAACATTTGCTTCTCATTCCGTCTCCCTGCGCCCAGGACGCTGCTGTCCCGTTCCCAGTAACCGGACTCTCTCCTCGGGCGGATAATTAAACCATTTTGTTTCTACTTGCAAACTCTTCTGGGGAGGGCAGAGCCCATTCGCTCTTCTGCTCTCTCTCAATCACTTGGGATGGGAGACGTCAGTTACACTAATGCGTAGGAAATGGGCAAGTTTTAACTACATTAAAAAGGTCTGTAATCAAAGAGACAGAAAGATGCTGTGTTGGTGGGACAGAGAGAAATGGACACTGGAAACTGTTCCCTCAGGTAAATTCATATGAGTGTATTTGTGTGCAGCCGGATCGGTGCTCAGAATTTGTCTTCACGCAGCAATCCTGCAGAAAGACTTTTCTAACACGGACGTCTGTTTCTTTGCTGCGAACGGACAGCAGTGAATATCTGAGCCCCAACTGTCCCAGATGAAGTTGAAAATGAGCCATTGTTTCTCCCTCAGCCGCTCTCTCCCATCGTGACGTCATTCCGCCGCAGCCTGAAGCCGTTCAGCCAATTATTTCCATGCGACTCTCTGTCACTTGTATCTCTCCGAGGTGATTCGCAATCGGTGATATGTATCCTAATCATGGGGACTGTGTCTGTGTTGTGATGCTGCTTTCAAAATGCTGATCGTCCTGTCATTCACATCTGAACCGGAGTGGGGAATTATTGCAGGGAATGAATGCGACCGCAAACAATGTGGCTTTGTGGCTCAGTGGTTAGCTGTGCTGTCTCATAACACTCGGTACCTGGATTCGATCCTATCCTTGTGCGGTTTGTTTGTGTGGAGTTTGTTCAATCTCCCCGTGTCTGCGTGGGTTTCCTGCGGTGCACCAATTTCCTTCCACAGTCGAAAGATGTGCAGATTAGGTGGACTGACCATGCTAAACTGCCCCATAGTGTCCGGAGGTTAGGCGCATCAGTCAGAAGTAAATGTTGAGTCTGGGCGTGTTACACTTCGAAGGGTTGATAAGGACTTGTTGAGCAGGAAGGCCTGGTTCCACACTGTAGGGATTCGAATTCGAATTGTTTCAACTTCACCAGCTCATTCCCATTTCAGAGAAGAGGAGTTAGGATTCAGTTCAGAGCAGACAGGCGGAAAACAAATCAAATCTCCACAAGCACTTCTCCTCAATTGTGTAAATTGGGCCAGTGTTCAGTGACATATTCAGCTCAGATGCTGGAAGAATTGGGAAGCAGAGGCAAAGGCAAGATATAGAGCAGAGTACCGTTACAACGGGAAGCAATAGCAGACGATAGTTTCGATCGAGGGACATGAACCCAGCACGCTGCCGCTGCGCCACTCTACTTGTTTCGAAACTTTTCTCTGACACCCGAGCGGCCAGTGACAAGCATTGCCCTCCTCAACATAGGATACAGAGAATGGGAAAAGACCACGCAGACCTCCACGAGTGTGTCACCTCAACTGTGCACATTGGGCAGTATATCAATGTGAAATATTAATGCTGAGTTGTTTGAGAAGCAAAAGAGAAGGCGAGGTGCAGAACAGAGCGCTCTTAGACGGGTAAGCTCCTAGGAGAGAATAGGACATGGCGGATTTCAGGCCCTAAAGTCATGGAATTCGACATTGAAGACCGGGGGGCTGTCGGGTCTTCAAGTAGAAAATGAGGCGTTGTTCTTCCATCTGGAGCTGAGCTTTGCTGGAACACTGCTGCATGCCTGAGACAGAGATGTTGACCAGGGAACAGGGTGGCGTGTTAAAGTGACAGGCAACCAGAAGCTCAGGGCCTTTTTTTGCGCGCAGAACCGAGATGTTCTGCGAAGCAGTCACTCAGTTTATGCTTCATGCTACGTTGGGGAAACGACACTGTGAGCAGCGAATGCAGTAGATTAGTTTGTGGCAAATGTACAGGCAAAGTGCTGCTTCACCTGGCAGATATGTTCGAGCCCTTGGACATTCAGGAGGGAGCAGGTAACTGGGCAGGTGTTACACATTCGGCAGTTGCAGGGGAAAGTGCCTTGGGACAATGGGAGGTGGGTGTGGGGTATTGAGAGTGAAGAAAGAGTGGACCCGAGGTGTAACGCTGCCCATTTACCTCCTCTCATATATAAATCCGTGACGTTGAAAGAACATTCCATAGAATGATTCAGTACCACGTGACTCATGAACTAATTAGTATTCATGTTCCGGGGCCAGCATCATTATTGTGTCACAGCAGCTGCAGGCCATCACCGCGGGTTCGCCCTATGACGTCATGGTGCGGCTGGAAGCCCCCGGGACAGTTTATCAAAGAAATCTCCCTGTGGGTCAGGGCAGCCCTGCATCGGGAAGCACTGGGATGGTCAATCACTACCAGTTTACATGGGGAACACATCTCCACATTACACAGCCTCGAGGCAAACTTCCAGTCCCTCCACTTAAAGTTCAAGAGCCCTCAAACCGAAATTCCCCAGGTCCGTTTGGAAGAATGTTTCCATGTGTTCGCAAAGTTTATCTATGAGCACTTTGTTAAAGTTTGAACATTGCGAGTATTGAAATTTTGTGCTTTTGAGCGAAATCACAGTTCGAAAAAACAGAATGTGGGAATTGAGACAAAGTTTATATTTGCACGACGGCGATATGTCTGCGGGTGCGTGATGGGCGCATCACCCAGAAGGGAAACCATCTCTCCTATTCAGTCAATGTCGTCTTTAGCATCTTTCCCGCAAAACGGCACACTGTTCTGCACCTCGCCTTCTCATCTGCTTCCCAAAACATTTCGACATAAATATTTCACATTGATATACTGGCCCAATGTGCACAGTTGAGATGGCACACTCGTGGAGGTCTGCGTGGTCTTCTCCAGTTCTCTGTATCCTATGTTGAGGAGGGCAATGCTTGTCACTGGTCACTCAGGTGTCAGAGAAAAGTTTAGAAACAAAACGGTTTAATTTTCTGGCAGTAGAGAGGGCCCGGTTCCTGGGGACGGGCAAACGGCAGCAGGGAGACAGAACGTGAAGCAGCTGTTCTGGAAATTCTTTGCCGCTTGCAATTCTGAGAGAAATGTCAAATGTATTTCACACTGAGCAAGACTCAGCTGGTTCAAGAGGTAGGGCGAGGGTGCGTGCGCGCCTACTGTGTGGCTCGTTGGTCTAGGGCTATGATTCTTGCTTTGAGCGTTCTTCAATGCAGAATTGCGAGAATTCTCGTGTTCAAAATCCGGGCAAGCCCGCATTTCATGACTTGTGCAAGAGTGCCCGATTAATTTTCTCAAAAAACACCTCCGTTAAACGAGGTTGGGCTCCCTGGAGTAGGAATGGGGCAGAAAGCAGGGAAGTGAAATGACTGGAAATAGCATTGAACAGGTTGGCGTGAGGAATTTGAGCAATGTCAGCATGAGGGGAGATTGGAAATTGGGGCAAGTCTCCTCGGAGAACAGAAGTTTGAAATCTGGCCTGATTGAAGCTTTCCAAGTCATGACAGAGAAAGTAATGTAGTCACAATGCTCCCACGCCTGAAAGGATCGGCAACGATTCGGCAGAGTTTTAAAGTCATGAGGAAAAGAACTAAAAGTGATATTAGGAAGAACGCTTTCGTACAGGGAGTGGTTGGGGTTCGCAAATTCCTATCTGACACTGACAAAGAGGCCGATTCAGTGGACGCAAAAGGGAATTCGGTGGTCATGTTTAAAGTAACAATGTGCAGAATTACACAGATAAGGCAAGAGAATTATACGAATACAGACACACGTTTACTTACGGTGCAGAACCAGCAGAGTAAATTTTGTGACTCAGAGTGAAATCACAGGTCGACCAACAGAATTTAGGAATTTAGAACAAAGTTTAATTTTACACAGCTTCTATACTTCTGAGCAACAGTATATTATGACACGACAGCAGTGGAGGTCTTTGACATCAGTCTCGAGCACACATGCCACACGCCAGTCGAAAGGCTGAAGGGACCTGTGGAAAGCGTGCATCCACAGAGACAAAGAGAGACAAATGGCGACATATATTGAGGTTGATACTGAAAGGACGAATTCTCCATTCGACATGGATGCTACCTGAAGGAAAGGAAAAGAAAAATGTGACCATTTAAGCACAGCTCTTCACCAGTTCAGGGCAAAAGAATACAGCATTAGGGCCACTAATCTCCTTTTAAATTTGTAAAGGTGAAGTTAGTAACTGAACGAGAGATTTTGATAAATGCGCGGATTCGACAGGCGAATATGAGCATTTCCCCGGTGTTATAACATATCAATGCAAAGCTAATATTAACTCGGTTGCGCTCCATAGATGCTGCCATGTCTGCCGAGTTTCTCTATCAGTTCATGTTTTTAATTCATATTTCCAGCATCTGCAATCCTTTGTTTGATGTTGACCTGAATAGTTTTTGGGACAATATCAATCCCTGCCAGCTTCACATAGTATTTCATGCTCCGAAAAAAAATGACAAAGGAAAGGTGCAGAATTCCCATTCTCTGGCCCGGACTGGGACCCTTACGACAGCGTGAAAGGCACAGCATCCTAACCACTTGATTACCGGTGGAGCGAGCCAATGTATATTTGTTCAATTGCACTATTTTTGCCTTTTCATTTCTGATCATCTTCGATGCAGATTGGTTTCTCCCTGTCTTCGAGTTTTTACAATGTACAGAAAGACCTTTCTGTCCACTGTGCTGTGTGGATTATCAGATATCTATCTGTCCTTGTCTCAGTTTCCAGCTTTTCGCCCATAGCCTTGTGTATTCTGATGTTTCCAGGGCTAATGTTAATGCGATTCTCCTTGTGATCTCACAATGACAAAATTGAAACCCCATTGAGGAACTAATCGTCATTTTATCCACAGAGGTAGACACGCAGATACATCCGCTGAGAGGGGCAGAGATCTCAGGATTATACCAACTCCATGTGCTTCATGTCTACCAGTTTCTCCAACAAAAGGCAGAGTGGAATACAAGCCATTTTCCAGACAATGAGAGCCGTTGTGGTGAGCTGCTTGATACAAACACAGGCAAATCGTGAAGATAATCTTTACCTGGAAATCAGGGCCAGGGAATGTCAGACATAAGGTATTGGGAAGTGATGAGCTTGCACACGCCGGGTAAGAAGACACCGGGAACTCATCATCCTGATTCTCCCAGAGACTGATTCCAGGAATTCGAACAGTGCCAGTTATCCCAAATTCCAATGCCCAATGCACACCACGTCCGACAGACAGATTGGGACAGAGTCGGTTCAACACCTTCCGAGCTCGGACACAAATTGCAAACATTGCCCAGTCACGTCACAAAATGAGCTGATGGAAGCAGGACATAGAGCTCTCCAGGACAGAGAAGGTTCTTTG
Source organism: Hemiscyllium ocellatum (assembly GCF_020745735.1). NCBI lineage: Eukaryota > Metazoa > Chordata > Chondrichthyes > Orectolobiformes > Hemiscylliidae > Hemiscyllium > Hemiscyllium ocellatum. The sequence continues at coordinate 295,007 of NW_026867500.1, read as the reverse complement.
GCCAAACAAGTCTGTGTCAGTCGAAGACAAACCTCTCATTATCCTGGTCTCATTTCCATACAATTGGCTCATAGCCTCAAAAGAGGTAGACATCTCAATGTGTCTTAACTACTCTGGGGGTATCTGCTTGTTCCACACTGACAGGCAGGAGGTCGCTAATGCCCACCAGTCCCAAAGAGGGTGAATATTTATCCCCTCCACAGATATGAATGTTAAAGAAGAAACCAGTGAGCAAGGTCCCATTCTTTTCGACGACATTTCTCAACTGGAGATGGCAGGGCTCACACCAGCGCGGGGAAACCACAAAGGATTTCAAGACCATCGCATTAACCACTCGGCCCACGAATGTATACCTGCACAGACTGCTTTACTTCCCAGGTCTCTCTCCCTGGAGTTGAGAAAGAGTGCACCACCAGGCCAAGGAAACAACGGGCGGGAGAGCAGCAGGCACGCCGCCCCTGGGTGGGTTCGAATCACCAACCTTTCAGTTAACAGCCGAACGCGCTGACCAATTGCGCCACAGAGACAGGCGATGTCGGGGACTGCGCCATCGCTAAGGGTAGGCTATTAGTGAATTCATAATTCAGCCTGCCCCGCCTAGAATTACAATTGTCGTCTACCACTTTTACCCTTCATTAATAATGCCTGGGACATTCATTGTGGAGACACACTCTGCAGACACATCCATGTCACTAGGAACTAGTTTTTCTT